>NC_089816.1:14756550-14839050 GCF_029633855.1 Hoplias malabaricus
TTGCGTAACTTCCTCCTTCTAAACAGCAACAAAACAGAGGTCCTGCTTTTGGGTCCAAAAGTGACAAGAAATAAATTATCAGACTTAATTTTAAATCTAGCTAACTTTCCAGTTAAACCTGGTTCAGCAGCAAAAAATCTTGGTGTCATAATTGACCCGGATTTATCATTTGATCAACACATAGGTAGTATCACTAGGACAGCTTTTTTACATCTTCGCAATATCGCTAAGATTAGAAATGCCTTATCCCTTCAGGACGCAGAAACATTAGTACATGCCTTTATTACTTCAAGGCTTGACTACTGTAACGCACTACTGTCAGGATGCACCAGCAGCAATTTAAGAAAACTTCAACTAGTTCAAAATGCTGCAGCTAGGGTCCTCACTAAAACTAGAAAATTTGAACATATCAGCCCAGTTTTATCATCACTTCATTGGCTGCCTGTTAAATTCCGCATTGACTACAAAATTTTGTTATTAACATATAAAGCTCTACATGGGCTTGCTCCTGAATACCTTCAAGATACAATTTCCTATTATGAGCCTCCACGTTCACTCAGATCACAGACTACTGGATTTTTAAATGTTCCCAGAATTCAGAAGGCCTCAGCTGGGGGAAGAGCCTTTTCTTATAAAGCCCCCCAACTCTGGAATGATCTTCCAGAAAATGTTCGGGACTCAGACACAGTCACAATCTTCAAATGTAGGCTAAAAACTCATTTGTTTAGTTTATCATTTGGTACCTAATGCTCCCCCATAGATAAAGGCGGCAGATCCGGGGGGTCCATGGACACAGGGAATTATAGTAAACTGAGACGCTGGTGCTGTCGTCCCGCCGCTTCTCACGATCACTCAGGTTTGTTGATGGTGGAGCGGAGGGATGCCAGTGTTTCAGGATGCTCCTGTGTCTGTGTGTCTTCCTGGTTCTCTCCTTTTAGTTAAATCTGTCATAGTCAGATCTGCCGGAGTCATTAGCCACACTCTGGAAATTTTCATATTTTCTACTTTACAAACACAAAACAGTTCAAAACTAATTCCATCCCTTTACATCTTTCCGAGTAAACGACTGCCCACCTGTCTGTCTGGACACTGATGGATGACTGTCGAGATCCTCCTCCACGCTTCAGACCAGCTGCCCACGCTCCAGCAACCACCAAGTGCCTTGAAGCTGTCCCTACACTGAAGTTCTCATGGACTACTAACTATCATCACCAGTAGATTGACCAGAGGAGGATGGGTCACCCCTTGTGAGCCTTGGTTCCTCCCAAGGTTTCTTCCTCAGCTGGGGGAGTTTTACCTTGCCACTGTCGCCCCTGGCTTGCTCACTTGAGGGTTTTACATTTGTCTTTACATTTCATGTCAAATCTTGTCTTACTGGAATTCTGTGAAGCTGCTTTGTGACAACATCAGTTGTGAAAAGCGCTATATAAATAAATTTGATTTGATTTGATTTGAGTGACTAGGTAAGTGTGTGTGTGTGTGAGTGACTGGGTGAGTATGTGTGTGTGTGTGAGTGACTGGGTGAGTATGTGTGTGTGTGTGAGTGACTGGGAGTGTGAGTGATTGGGAGTGTGTGTGTGACTGGGTGAATGACTAGGTGAGTGTGTGTGAGTGACTGGGTTAGTGTGTGTGCACGTTTGAGTGACTGGGTTAGTGTGTGTGTGTGAGTGAGTGACTGGGTGAGTGTGTGTGTGTGAGTGAGTGACTGGGTTAGTGTGTGTGTGCGTGTGAGTGACTAGGTGAGTGTGTGTGAGTGACTGGGTTAGTGTGTGTGCGTGTGTGAGCGACTGGGATAGTGTGTGTGCACGTGTGAGTGACTAGGTGAGTGTGTGTGTGTGTGTGAGTGACTGGGTTAGTGTGTGTGTGTGAGTGACTGGGTGAGTGTGTGTGTGTGAGTGAGTGACTGGGTTAGTGTGTGTGTGCGTGTGAGTGACTAGGTGAGTGTGTGTGAGTGACTAGGTGAGTGTGTGTGTGAGTGACTGGGTTAGTGTGTGTGCGCGTGTGAGTGACTGGGTTAGTGTGTGTGCGCGTGTGAGTGACTGGGTGAGTGTGTGTGTGTGTGAGTGACTGGGTGAGTGTATGTGTGTGTGTGAGTGAGTGAGTGACTGGGTGAGTATGTGAGTGAGTGACTGGGTGGGTGCGAGTGTGTGTGAGTGACTGGGTGAGTGTGTGTGTGTGTGTGAGTGAGTGACTGGGTTAGTGTGTGTGTGAGTGACTAGGTGAGTGTGACTAGGTGAGTGTGTGTGTGAGTGACTGGGTTAGTGTGTGTGAGCGACTGGGTTAGTGTGTGTGCGCGTGTGAGTGACTGGGTGAGTGTGTGTGTGTGTGTGTGTGTGAGTGACTGGGTGAGTGTGTGTGTGTGTGATTGAGTGAGTGAGTGACTGGGTGAGTGTGTGTGTGAGTGACTGGGTGTGAGTGACTGGGTGAGTGTGCGTGTGAGTGACTAGGTGAGTGTGTGTGAGTGACTGGGTTAGTGTGTGTGCGCGTGTGAGTGACTGGGTTAGTGTGTGTGCGCGTGTGAGTGACTGGGTGAGTGTGTGTGTGTGAGTGACTGGGTGAGTGTGTGTGTGTGTGTGAGTGAGTGAGTGACTGGGTGAGTATGTGAGTGAGTGACTGGGTGGGTGCGAGTGTGTGTGAGTGACTGGGTGAGTGTGTGTGTGAGTGTGTGTGTGTGAGTGAGTGACTGGGTTAGTGTGTGTGTGAGTGACTAGGTGAGTGTGTGTGTGAGTGACTGGGTTAGTGTGTGTGCGCGTGTGAGCGACTGGGTTAGTGTGTGTGCGCGTGTGAGTGACTGGGTGAGTGTGTGTGTGTGTGTGAGTGACTGGGTGAGTGTGTGTGTGTGAGTGAGTGAGTGAGTGACTGGGTGAGTGTGTGAGTGAGTGACTGGGTGGGTGAGTGTGTGTGTGAGTGACTGGGTGAGTGTGAGTGACTGGGTGTGTGTGTGAGTGACTGGGTGAGTGTGTGTGTGAGTGACTGGGTGAGTGTACGTGTTTGAGTGACTGGGTGAGTGTACGTGTGTGAGTGACTGGGTGAGTGTGTGTGTGAGTGACTAGGTGAGTGTGTGTGAGTGACTAGGTGAGTGTGTGTGTGTGAGCGACTGGGTTAGTGTGTGTGCGCGTGTGAGTGACTGGTTGAGTGTGTGTGTGTGTGTGTGAGTGACTGGGTGAGTGTGTGTGTGAGTGACTGGGTGAGTGAGTGACTGGGTGAGTGTACGTGTGTGAGTGACTGGGTGAGTGTACGTGTGTGAGTGACTGGGTGAGTGTGTGTTGGTGAGTGACTGGGTGAGTGTGTGTGTGGATGAGTGTGCGTGTGAGTGACTTGGTGAGTGTATGTGTGTGAATGACTGGGTGAGTGTGTGTGTGAGTGATTGGGTGAGTGTGCGATGCACTGTGATGGACTGGTGCCCTCAAGTGGTGCCTGTTTTTACAGTGTGTCTGGAGGTTTTTGAGAGAAACCAAAGTTTGCTGTTTTCTATGTGGACGCTCATTGACGTTTACACTTCAGATTTGACAGCGGGGGTCTGGATTGACTTGTTTACTAATTGCTGGTGTCAGTAGTGCCGCGTGGTGCTGTAAAAGGCAGGACTGTTACATTCAGTGCTTGGATTTTCAGCTGAGTGTAAGGAGGAGGTGTGTGTGTAGTGTACTTTAGCCTCCAGCTCCTCTTCAGCTTGGTCTTACACTAGCTTTTAAATGACCCACACACTGGCTCTCCCCATGTTTTAATGATCACAGGCCTGGGTTCTGGAAGCTTAATGTTGATTGTCTTGTGCTTTTGCCACATTCCTGCCTCACTAAGCCTGTATGAGCAGCCTTCCACAGTTCACTATGCAAATGAGCGTCCTATTTAATGTGCCCTGTGGTTGCCATAGCTCCCAGATCCGTGTGATAATTGGCTTAAGGAATGTGGGCGGTGCCTGCGCTGCTCATGCGTGCAGGCAGGACGTCGCCTGGGTCTTTCAGGCATCGCTTGCTTTCAAGTTTGTGTTGCGCATAGGGAAGAGTCTGCACTGAAGTGTTTGGAGCATTACGCACTTTGATGCTTTATTTCCTCATCAATAAAATTAAATCAGTTTTGTCTTTGTTTTCTTGCTTTTGCCCATGTGTTTATGTTGGGTCTCTTTTCTGCTGCTCATTTACTGTAACAGAAACAGCTTCTACTCCTCTGAGAAGGCACTGGAAGTTACACTGCTGCAATGATTTGATTGCATTGCTCTGGATTACATGCATCATTCTATCTCATCCTGAATGTGTTGAATGGAGCTCCAGTCCTTAACTTACAAACCTACAAATAATATAGAATATAATACAGTTATGGTCCTCTGCCCTAACTGAAGTTAGTGAGTATGTGCCCATGGCATTAGACATTGTGACCTTAAACTCTAGAGTGTCCCATTTTATATGGGTACAGATAAATTTGTGACCCACAATGGGTGTGCCTTAGAGTAGCCAACCCATTTATTATTAATTAATTAACTGTCTACAAATTATTTACTTTGTGATTATTGGGGGATATCGATACAATAATTAAGAAAAAATAAAGCAAGACTGTGAAATGTTTACAGTTATGAACTAATCCTGTCATATAAGCAATCATTCAATCAATCAGTCAAGCCCCTCTAGAATCAGTGAACACAAGGCATAAATATACACACATTCACCCAGTCACTCCCACACGCACGCTCACACACACACACAACACACACACACACACACACACACACACACACACACACACACACACACCAACACCCGTGGACATCACACACACTCACACACTCACACTTGTGGACAGTGTCACACACTCACCCAGTCACACAAACACACTCTGACCTGTGGACAGTTTCACACATTCACCCAGTCACTCCCACACGCACGCGCACACACACACACAAACACACACACACACACACCAACACCCGTGGACATCACACACACTCACCCAGTCACTCACACACTCACACTTGTGGACAGTGTCACACACTCACCCAGTCACACAAACACACTCTGACCTGTGGACAGTTTCACACATTCACCCAGTCACTCACACACTCACACCTGTGGACAGTGTCACACACTCACCCAGTCACTCACACACTCACACCTGTGGACAGTATCACACACTCACCCAGTCACACACACACACTCACAACTGTGTACAGTGTCACACACTCACCCAGTCACTCACACACTCACACCTGTGGACAGTGTCACACACTCACCCAGTCACTCACAACTCACAACTGTGGACAGTGTCACACACTCACCCAGTCACTCACACTCTCACAACTGTGGACAGTGTCACACACTCACCCAGTCACTCACACACTCACACCTGTGGACAGTGTCACACACTCACCCAGTCACTCACACACTCACACCTGTGGACAGTGTCACACACTCACCCAGTCACTCACACACTCACAACTGTGGACAGTGTCACACACTCACCCAGTCACTCACACACTCACAACTGTGGACAGTGTCACACACTCACCCAGTCACTCACACACTCACAACTGGGGACAGTGTCACACACTCACCCAGTCACTCACACACTCACACTTGTGGACAGTGTCACACACTCACCCAGTCACTCACACACTCACACCTGTGGACAGTGTCACACACTCACCCAGTCACTCACACACTCACACCTTTGGACAGTTTCACACACTCACCCAGTCACTCACACACTCACACCTGTGGACAGTGTCACACACTCACCCAGTCACTCACACACACACAAGTGTGGACAGTTTCAAACACTCACCCAGTCACTCACACACTAACACCTGTGGACAGTTTCACACACTCACCCAGTCACTCACACACTCACACCTGTGGACAGTTTCACACACTCACCCAGTCATTCACACACTCACACCTGTGGACAGTGTCACACACTCACCCAGTCACTCACAATCAACCAGTCACTCACACACTCACAACTGTGGACAGTGTCACACACTCACCCATTCACTCACACACTCACACCTGTGGACAGTTTCACACACTCACCCAGTCACTCACACACTCACACCTGTGGACAGTTTCACACACTCACCCAGTCAGTCACACACTCACCCAGTCACTCACACATTCACACCTGTGGACAGTGTCACACACTCACCCAGTCACTCACACACTCACACCTTTGGACAGTTTCACACACTCACCCAGTCACTCACACACTCAGACCTGTGGACAGTGTCACACACTCACCCAGTCACTCACACACACAAGTGTGGAAAGTTTCACACACTCACCCAGTCACTCACACACTAACACCTGTGGACAGTTTCACACACTCACCCAGTCACTCACACACTCACACCTGTGGACAGTTTCACACACTCACCCAGTCATTCACACACTCACACCTGTGGACAGTGTCACACACTCACCCAGTCACTCACAATCAACCAGTCACTCACACACTCACAACTGTGGACAGTGTCACACACTCACCCATTCACTCACACACTCACACCTGTGGACAGTTTCACACACTCACCCAGTCACTCACACACTCACACCTGTGGACAGTGTCACACACTTACCCAGTCACTCACACACTCACAACTGTGGACAGTGTCACACACTCACACCTGTGGACAGTTTCACACACTCACCCAGTCATTCACACACTCACACCTGTGGACAGTGTCATACACTCACCCAGTCACTCAACTCACAACGGTGGACAGTGTCACACACTCGCCCAGTCACTCACAAACTCACAACTGGGGACAGTGTCACACACTCACCCAGTCACTCACACACTCACACTTGTGGACAGTGTTACACACTCACTCAGTCACTCACACACTCACACTTGTGTACAGTGTCACACACTCACCCAGTCACTCAAACACTCACACTTGTGGACAGTGTCACACACTCTCCCAGTCACTCACACACTCACACTTGTGGACAGTTTCACACACTCACCCAGTCACTCGCACACTCACACCTGTGGACATTTTCACAAATTCACCCAGTCACTCACACACTCACACCTGTGGACATGTTCACGCACTCACCTAGTCACTGTCACACACACACCAGTGGACATGTTCACACACTCACCCAGTCACTCACACACTCACACCTGTGGACAGTGTCACACACTCACCCAGTCACTCACACACTCACACCTGTGGACAGTTTCACACACTCACCCAGTCACTCACACACTCACACCTGTGGACAGTGTCACACATTCACCCAGTCACTCACACACTCACACCTGTGGACAGTGTCACACACTCACCCAGTCACTCACACACTCACACCTTTGGACAGTTTCACACACTCACCCAGTCACTCACACACTCAGACCTGTGGACAGTGTCACACACTCACCCAGTCACTCACACACACAAGTGTGGACAGTTTCACACACTCACCCAGTCACTCACACACTAACACCTGTGGACAGTTTCACACACTCACCCAGTCACTCACACACTCACACCTGTGGACAGTTTCACACACTCACCCAGTCATTCACACACTCACACCTGTGGACAGTGTCACACACTCGCCCAGTCACTCACAATCAACCAGTCACTCACACACTCACACCTGTGGACAGTGTCACACACTCACCCATTCACTCACACACTCACACCTGTGGACAGTTTCACACACTCACCCAGTCACTCACACACTCACACCTGTGGACAGTGTCACACACTCACCCAGTCACTCACACACTCACAACTGTGGACAGTTTCACACACTCACCCAGTCATTCACACACTCACACCTGTGGACAGTGTCATACACTCACCCAGTCACTCAACTCACAACTGTGGACAGTGTCACACACTCGCCCAGTCACTCACAAACTCACAACTGGGGACAGTGTCACACACTCACCCAGTCACTCACACACTCACACTTGTGGACAGTGTTACACACTCACTCAGTCACTCACACACTCACACTTGTGTACAGTGTCACACACTCACCCAGTCACTCAAACACTCACACTTGTGGACAGTGTCACACACTCTCCCAGTCACTCAAACGCTCACACTTGTGGACAGTGTCACACACTCTCCCAGTCACTCACACACTCACACTTGTGGACAGTTTCACATACTCACCCAGTCACTCGCACACTCACACCTGTGGACATTTTCACAAATTCACCCAGTCACTCACACACTCACACCTGTGGACATGTTCACGCACTCACCCAGTCACTCACACACTCACACCTGTGGACATGTTCACGCACTCACCTAGTCACTGTCACACACACACCAGTGGACATGTTCACACACTCACCCAGTCACTCACACACTCACACCTGTGGACAGTGTCACACACTCACCCAGTCACTCACACACTCACACCTGTGGACAATGTCACACACTCACCCAGTCACTCACACACTCACACCTGTGGACAGTGTCACACACTCTCCCAGTCACTCACACACTCACACTTGTGGACAGTTTCACACACTCACCCAGTCACTCGCACACTCACACCTGTGGACATTTTCACAAATTCACCCAGTCACTCACACACTCACACCTGTGGACAGTTTCACACACTCACCCAGTCACTTGCACACTTACACCTGTGGACAGTGTCACACACTCACCCAGTCACTCACACACTCACACCTGTGGACATGTTCACGCACTCACCTAGTCACTGTCACACACAAACCTTTGGACATGTTCACACACTCACCCAGTCACTTACACCTGTGGACAGTGTCACACACTCACCCAGTCACTCACACACTCACACCTGTGGACAGTGTCATACACTCACCCAGTCACTCACACTTGTGGACAGTGTCACACACTCACCCAGTCACTCAACTCACAACTGTGGACAGTTTCACACACTCACCCAGTCACTCACACACTCACACCTGTGGACAGTGTCACACACTCACCCAGTCACTCAACTCACAACTGTGGACAGTGTCACGCACTCGCCCAGTCACTCACACACTCACAACTGGGGACAGTGTCACACACTCACCCAGTCACTCACACACTCACACTTGTGGACAGTGTCACACTCTCACCCAGTCACTCACACACTCACACTTGTGGACAGTGTTACACACTCACTCAGTCGCTCACACACTCACACTTGTGGACAGTGTCACACACTCACCCAGTCACTCGCACACTCACACCTGTGGACATTTTCACACACTCACCCAGTCACTTGCACACTCACACTTGTGGACAGTGTCACACACTCACCCAGTCACTCACACACTCACACTTGTGGACAGTGTCACACACTCACCCAGTCACTCACACACTCACACTTGTGGACAGTGTCACACACTCACCCAGTCACTCACACACTCACACTTGTGGACAGTGTCACACACTCACCCAGTCACTCACACACTCACACATGTGGACAGTTTCACACACTCACCCAGTCACTCACACACTCACTCCTGTGGACAGTGTCACACACTCACCCAGTCACTCACACACTCACACATGTGGACAGTTTCACACACTCACCCAGTCACTCACACACTCACACTTGTGTACAGTGTCACACACTCACCCAGTCACTCGCACACTCACACCTGTGGACATTTTCACACACTCACCCAGTCACTTGCACACTCACACTTGTGGACAGTGTCACACACTCACCCAGTCACTCAAACACTCACACTTGTGGACAGTGTCACACACTCACCCAGTCACTCACACACTCACACATGTGGACAGTTTCACACACTCACCCAGTCACTCACACACTCACACTTGTGGACAGTGTCACACACTCACCCACTTGTCATATTTTTTTAAACGTTAAAAAACTCAGCATCATGATAATAATTACTGTGAAGCTTTATGATTACTTATTGTATACTTGTTTCTTTTTGCTTTTTATCCTCGCACACTACATTTTCTGCACTTTGTTTGTGTGGTAGATTTTATGCTACATTAATTTATACCAAATTAAAATCTTGGTAAATTGTTGTTATTTAAAAAATGTATTTTTATGTTTGATTATTTGAATCTTTTACATCTGTAGTAAATTTAAACGTTTTAATAAATAAAATAAATACAAATTTAAAGTAATAAAGTAAATTTAAACTTTTTAATAAATAAAACAATTTAATTCTATTAATACACACACACACACACACACATATAGGTATATTATTTTGTTGCATTAGTATGTTCTTGAAATTAATAACATTATTTCTCAGTGTTTTGTTCATATCGCCAAGAACATCATTATTGCCAAAATATTGTGATATTACTTTAGGGTCATATCACCTACCCCTACTGGATACAATGGTGTTTTGTGTAAAATCCACTGTGAAATCATCTGAACAGACTACGCTGACCTTGCTTCAAGACAAGCGTTGACTAGAGAGCTATAACACTCTCACACATAGGGCACTGCACTCATCCTCAGAGCAGTGTTCTTAATGCTTTAATGCCTTGCAGAAGAGTGGACAATGCTACTGTATATAGTGTATAGATTGGGTATTACGTAGCCTAAATGTTCTTGTGTTCTCTGGGAGGTGGTTTAACCCCTGGTTTTCTGTCCTGTTCTAGCATGTCCAGTCTGTCTAATAACTGTTTTCATGAAAGGTCTGTGGAGTTGTCGTTGTGCAATAGAGATTTTAATTGTCCAAAAATCTTTGTCTTCGGCCCAGGCTTCGGATGGAAACTCGCTGACACATGCGAATGAATGCTTCCTCCTTCAGAGCAAAGATTAATCAACAGTAGCCCAGACATTGACTCGGCGTGTGGGCTCAGCTTGTTCTTTGCACTAATGGTGTGGATGGAGGGCTAAAAAGAGGGGGAGAGAGAAAGAAAAGACGAGTGTCCGCAGGGAGTCTCCCTAGTTGCTTGTGCTGTGGGAAATTTAAAAAGAAAAGCTTGTTTTATTTGGAGACGTGATCATGTTGTCGCCCCTCTCTCTCTCTCTCTCTCACTCACACACACACACACACACACTGTTTGGACAAAGTTAGCTTGTTACAGCTGCACTGATTATGCAAGAGATTTTACATGTTTACTTAATAATGGCCTCGTTTTCTGACCTTATTCGTTGTCTGATAATGAGATTTCTGCTGTTTGTATTTGCCATTCCTTCCAGAAAAGTCTGAACCCCTGAAATTGAGAAGTATTATTGTTTTAACACTCATTTGACGTGTATTACATAATTAATGACCTTTAATTATATTTCAACATAATTACATGTAAAAACTAATTTTTTGAGGCTTTTTTTTTTCATTTCTTGCAAATTGATTCAAATTGAGATCTGGCAAATTGTTAATAAAATGATCCTTTATTACACAACAATTATTATAACCATGACTTTTTATGCAAATTACTTTAAATCTAAATTATCTGAATATTATGAGTTGAAAAATTGTGAGTGTGAAGTAATTGATCAAGAGGTAAGATGGGGCTCTTCCACAATTAATAATTATGTCCTGTAGAATATGTGCACTATTTTTTAGGCTCTTTATGCATGTAATGCACAATAATACCATCCTATTTCGTCTAATATTACAATCAAGGCTGTTGATGGCTATTGTAGTGTGCTGTGATTAGTCGTGATTAATCTGAATCTTTTAATAATTGATACTTAAATGTAAAATAAAGAATAACTAAAATCTGAATAGAGATCATTGTTTATTTCCAGGAGGTGACCAGCTGTCCTGTGAAAATGAACGGCAAAGGTTCATGGGACGTTAATCCACACTAATGTAGTAGACTTCAGGGGAAAGAAAAACACAAGGGAAAGGTCAGATATGGGCTTTTAATGAAAATGTGAACCAACAAACTATTTGTTAATTTACATGCTTTAAGATTCTGTTAATATAATACTATACTAACTGTGTTCAGACGATCTTTGAAATCAAAGAGAGCAACTATGAACAGCACGGACATTTATCAAAAGAAAGGGGTTAAGAATGTAGCTCACTGTGAAAGTTGAAATTTTCAAAAATAAGGTTGTAAACAGGAGGGATAGTTATTATTCTGTTTTAAACTACTATATATTTTATATTCCTTCTTGGCAGCACGGTGGCGCAGCAGGTAGTGTTGCAGTCACACAGCTCCAGGGACCTGGAGGTTGTGGGTTTGAACCCTGCTCTGGGTGACTGTCTGTGAGGAGTGTGGTGTGTTCTCCCTGTGTCTGTGTGGGTTTCCTCCGGGTGACTGTCTGTGAGGAGTGTGGTGTGTTCTCCCTGTGTCTGCGTGGGTTTCCTCCGGGTGACTGTCTGTGAGGAGTGTGGTGTGTTCTCCCTGTGTCTGCGTGGGTTTCCTCCGGATGCTCCGGTTTCCTCCCACAGTCCAAAAACACACGTTGGTAGGTGGATTGGTGACTCAAAAGTGTCTGTAGGTGTAAGTGTGTGAGTGAATGTGTGTGTGTGTGTGTGTGTGTGTGTGTGTGTGTCGCCCTGTGAAGGACTGGCTCCCCTTCAAGGGTGTATTCCCGCCTTGCGCCCAATGATTCCAGGTAGGCTCTGGACCCACAGCGACCCTGAACTGGATAAGGGTTACAGATAATGAATGAATGAATGAATATTTTTTTGCATCGTCTAAACAGAAAAACAGAAGTTTCAGCCTTCACCTTTTTTTTATTGCAAAGTCTGCTAATTTAATATTTGTTATCTTTATGGTTGTGTTTTTTTATGTACTAACTCACCAAATGCAGTTCTGTTCCGTGGGTGTGTAGGCGTGTGTTGTCTGTATGTAGCTGTATAGAGTGGTATAGAATGTTCTGATGTTCACAGGCTGCAGGTTCTCCTCAGTGTAGCTCACTGTCAGCTGTAGCCTGTGTGTATTAATCACTAAACAGAAATAGACCGACTGCATGACATCACAGCTGACACATATTCTAAACCGGAAGAAGTTCTTATTATTTAAGTGCATTTAGAGAGAGAGAGAGAGAGAGAGGGGGGGGGGGGACAAGTTACAGGAAGAGGAGGCAGGGAAGGAGAGAGAGTGAGAGAGACAAGGTATAATGAAGGGAAGGAGAAAGAAAGGAGGAAAAGGAGAATGAGAGGGTGCATAAACAGTGGATTACAAGAGGAGAGCAAAACATTACGTGAGAAAGTGAGGGAAGTGAGTGAGAGAGAAAAAGAGAGATTGTGTCAGAGGAAAAGCAGGAGAAAGTGAGATAGGGGAAGAGAGACAGAACTAGGGAGATTTTGACAGAGTGAGAAAGTGAGAGAGACTGTGAGAGAGTGAGAGAGTGAGAAATTGTTAGAGAGAGAGAGAGAGAGAGAGAGAGATTGTAAATCGTTCGTGTGAAAGGACGGCCCACATACACAGAGAATTCACAACCAGGCAAGTTGCGCTGACTAATTTAGACATCCATCCATGGGTTGCCTAGCAACACTCGGGGGGTTCATCTCCCATCCAGCTGTTGGAGGAGGAGAGAGGGTTAAAAAAAAAAAAACTCAGGCCTTCTCATCCCTGCACAGCTTCATCTGCGCGGCACTGTAGATTACAGCCTTCCTCAGCGGGTTGCATCACAACACACTGTATTACGTCCATCAAATCAGCACCGAGGGACACCTCACTGACTGGACACTGGACACTTCTCACTCACTGGACACTGGACACTTCTCACTCACTGGACACTTCTCACTCACAGGACACTTGACACTTCTCAGTCACTGGACACTGGACATTTCTCACTCACAGGACACTGGACACTTCTCACTCACTGGACACTGGACATTTCTCACTCACTGGACACTGGACATTTCTCACTCACTGGACACTTCTCACTCACTGGACACTGGACAGTTTTCACTCACTGGACACTTCTCACTCATTGGACACTGGACACTTCTCACTGACAGCACATTGGACAGTTCTCACTCACTGGACACTGGACACTTCTCACTGACAGCACATTGGACAGTTCTCACTCACTGGACACTGGACACTTCTCACTGACAGCACATTGGACAGTTCTCACTCACTGGACACTGGACACTTCTCACTCCTCACTCACTGGACACTGGACATCTCTCACTCACAGGGCACTGGACACTTCTCACTCACAGGACGCTGGACACTTCTCACTCACTGGACACTGGACATTTCTCACTCACTGGACACTGGACATTTCTCACTCACAGGACACTGGACACTTCTCACTCACTGGACACTGGACACTTCTCACTCACTGGACCCTCGACACTTCTCACTCACTGGACACTGGACACTTCTCACTCATTGGACACTGGAAATTTCTCACTCACTGGGCACTGGACACTTCTCACTCACAGGATGCTGGACATTTCTCACTCACTGGACACTGGACATTTCTCACTCACTGGACACTGTACATTTCTCACTCACTGGACATTTCTCACTCACTGGACACTGTACATTTCTCACTCACTGGACACTTCTCACTCACTGGACACTGGACAGTTTTCACTCACTGGACACTTCTCACTCATTGGACACTGGACACTTCTCACTGACAGCACATTGGACAGTTCTCACTCACTGGACACTGGACACTTCCCACTGACAGCACATTGGACAGTTCTCACTCACTGGACACTGGACACTTCTCACTCCTCACTCACTGGACACTGGACATCTCTCACTCACTGGACACTTCTCACTCACTGGACACTTCTCACTTACAGGACATTTCTCAGGTTACATTGCACATCCAGAGAGATAGAGAGCGAGAGAAAATGAGAACACAGAAGATAAAGGAATAAAGAAAGATGAACACAAAAACAGGGGGGGGAACAGAAACACAGAGAAGAGGAAGTGACAATGAGATAAACAAAACAAACATTTGAGAGAGAGAGAGAGAGAGGGACAGTGACTGACAGAAGGAGGGGAAGATGGAAAGAGATAGAAAAGAGAAAGCTGGAGCGAGAAAGGGCTGAAGTGACAATGAGGGAGCCGAGCAGAGAGATGGTGAAGAAAGAATGAGAAGAGGATGGAGGAGGGTGAGAGCGAGAGAGAGAGAGAGAGACAAGAGAGAGAGAGGGGGAGGGGAGGGGGTAGAGGGATGTGGAGTAAACGTGTGAAGCTCTCAGCTCCTTTCTCTCAGAGAGTCACAGAAGGCATGATGAGGGGAGGGCTGAGAGCTCTGTTCCCTCCATCCCTCGCTCCTCTACTCCATCCTCCTCTTTCAGCTCCTGCTCTCCGCTGATCCCTCGCTCCGGACGTGCTGAGGTGTAGCCACAAAGATGAAGTCTATACTGAGCGTGCTCAAGAAAGAAGGTGAGGCTTGACACCTGCTTGGTGGGGTGTGTGTGTGTGTGTGGGGGGGTTAGGAAGTTAGGCAGGTGAACTTTTCGTGTACGTGTAAGTGCGTGGTCCTGACTCAGGTCCTTCTTAGATTCTAGCACGTTTTGCTTCTAAAGCTTGCGTACATAACACATACAATTCAGTATAAGTCATGGCATGTACGATGCATTATTCGGCACGCATAACACTTTAAAATCCCTGGCGTGAGCCGGTCTAATTGTTCTTAATGCATTTACATTCATAAAACAAGAGTGTATGACTTTCTGAATGCATTACAAACGATGCTAATTGATAATATTGTTGATCTGAGCTTTGTTACAGTGTGTTACATCGTTTATGAAGTAATACACCCTTTTTTCTAAAGTGTTCTGCGTGACATCCTAAAAGTCAGGTACTATAAGGTGTCATATATAATTGCAGGAAGTGTTACCTACCTTTCCACTGACGTTCAGCGAAGTTTAACTCAGCCTCGAGGGGCTGGAAATAAATGGAGCTGAGAAGAGAAAGAGGGGAAGTGTCACATTCAGAGTAACCTTGTTCTCCAGGTTTGAGGACACACACTTAGTGCTTGGGGTCTTTGATTAACCGGATCACTGGCATTCATTCTGTGATGAATCATCTGAACTTAATGGCAGCAGAGGCTGACTGTGTGAGTTGGTTAAAGGAAATGACTGTTTATCACGTGTACGCTAGTGTAGCTATGATGTCTGGAAATATTATGGAAAAAAAACATAGTTCACAGCATGTTTACATGAATTTTGGGATCTGGAGGCCACCAACAGAGACACTGTTTGACAAAACACACCTAGTCAGGTATTTGCGGGCTGATTATAAGTTACTGAGATTTTGTAATTGCCCCGCCCCCTGGTCTGAGTCTAACCTATCACAGAGCTGGACCCACTGGGCTTTGAGACAATGCCATGATGAGGTTAAAAAGCAAGAGAAGAAAGAGAACAGAGCTAAAAAAACAGCTAAAAACCAGAGCTTCTGCTCCTCACTCTTCACTGCTGTGCACTCGGGGTTGAGGTGAACAGCGAGCGGCTCATTATCATTTAAAGAAACAGGCACTGAAAGCGGCTGTGAAGTGTTTTGACAAAGCCATAATATATGATCATGATATATCAAATATGCCATTATATATTTTTGCATATAGCTGAGCATACAGTTCAATTATATATTAATTACCTGTCTTCTGATTGGCTGCAGACCAAACTTAAAAGAACGTACATTTATACTACGTATAGGCAGAGCTACTTGGATACTTGCAAATGCATAAATTTGTGACATCACAAAAAGCAGTGAATTACGTACAGGCTGTTTTTGAAAGTCAAAAGGACTGTGGAGTGCTCACACCTCATTAAAGACTTTTTCCATGACACAGGCCCTTAAATAATGTACTCTGTTGCCCCAACAAAGTAACTATGTCATAACTTCCAGTTTATGCATTATGAAAACGAGGTTATGTCCCCTGAGGTGCCCCTCCCCCTCTTAACCTCGTCATTATGAACGTCATTAGCTGAAGTGCCGTTATGACGAAGCCCACCGAGGTGCTCTTACCTCAGTCTGGTAATTTCTTCATGGAGCGCGGTTCTTTTGCAGTTCTGAGCCTTTATGGAGCTCTTCTTTGGGTTTTATTTATAGCCACTTGCCTCAGAGTGGCTGAGGAACTGAGCAGGATGTGCACATGGCCTAATGTTCTGGAGAACCTTGTCCTCGTCCCCCATCCACAGCAGCAGTACAGACATAAATATAGCTGATAATCGGCACTGAACACCAGGGATTTCTCCAGCAGCTCGGAGAAAAGACCTGCAGCTGGACTTCACTTGAGAAAACATTGCTTATGAGATGAAAAGTCCGGAAGCAAAGCTGTGTAGACATTTCTGGATTGAGTTGATGGACTAGGGCAAGCTGCTGGACTTTGTGACCTCCTATGGAAATGAAGCAGACACAAGGGTGAGAGTGTGAGAACAATGAAAAACAAGAAAGAAAAAAAACAGTGACCATTGTGACTTCTGAATATAAGGCTGTGAATATTTGCCTCACTAACTTGCCTCACTGTTTCCGAGAAGGCTTCACACTAGATGTTTCTATGAAGATTTCTGTGAAGATTTGATGATTCTCAGCCATGAGAACATTAGTAAGTTCAGGTACTGATTTTGGATGCACAAACACCACTTCAGCTGATCCCACAAATGTTGGTTGTAGCTCAGGTTCCACCGCTCCACACTTAGATGATGGAACATTGCTGTGAGGATTTCATGGCATTCAGCACGTTAGCATTAGTGGGTCACAGACACCAATGTATACACGACACTATTTTTATTACATGTTGGCCACTTTATTTATCGTACTGGAGATTTGTTTTTGCTGGAGTACAGTTAGAGACTGTAGCCTTGTGTTGCCATGGGCAACTGTGATATTTATATTGATAACTATGGTCAAAAATTGACCAATCAACCTCAAACTTTATTTGGAAGTACATCGAGGGAAACCCTCATTTACAATGTAGCAGAACACTACAATGTTACAACAAAGGGACTGAAAAAGAAAGAATAATTTATTTTAATGAATTTTAATATGGGAACTTAAAAATGCAAAAAAAAAAAAGAATGTAAACAAAGTGGCAATCAAAACTATTAAAATAAATCATAAAAGAGAACAAAGCACATTTAAATAAGAAAATAAAACCAAGAATAAGACAAAATAAAGGGCGGCTGGGAAATTGTCGGACACCAATATCCTGGACCCTAAAGGCAAATGGAGCTCATACACTGAGTAGGAGAATGAAGTAGGTGTTTGTTACATAGTGGGAAACATTTTTATTATTGAGTGGGACATATTCTCCCCTTGGTTCAGTTCTGGTTCTTAATGAAATGTCTGTGAGCCCACAGCTGCATTTTCCCTCTGTCTAAACAGCCCTGTTCAGAATATGTTTCCTGTTCCTTTAAATGATAATGAGCCGCTCGCTGTTCGCCCAGACCCTGAGTGCACAGCAGTGAGGAGCAAGGAGCAGAAGCTCTGGTTTTTAGCCATTTTCACTCGGTTTTCTTTGTTTTGTTTTTTTTTTTTTTACTCAGTGCTCTGCAGATGTGTCATTTTTGCTGTGTTTAACCTCATCTTTGTGCTCTCACATAAACGTGGGTCCAGTGCCGTGATTGGTCAATCGGAGCAGAACCAGCACAAACGTGGGACTTGGGCAGCCCACAGAATCCTGACTGGGTGGGCTTGAACTAGCCCTCGGAATCCATCACACTGTGAAGTTTAGACAGATTTTTATGTATATTGTCCAAGTTGATACATTGCGACATGTTGGTTTTTTGCTGCGTTGGTCCTGCATGAACCACATAGCCTGGGAACTTGCCTGGAGCCAGTCTGAGGCAGAATCAAGCTTCCTGTTAGCAAATTGTTCCTAATGAAAGAAAAAGAACAGGATTATAGAACGCCATGCTGAATCAGTCATGGTTTCCCTCACATAGCCGTCAGCAACACAGGCAGAAATATAATTGACACATTCCTTGTCCAATCAGGAGCTGATGGGAAGCTGGCCGAGACCTGTCTCTGTCTGCTTAGAGGCAGTGCTGACCAACAGCAATTACAGAACTCATGCTTCGGCTCAAGATGCATGTTATATCCTTGTGACGTCTGTCAAAACAGACCAGTCTATGAGCTTAGTTACAGCAATTCTGCAGGAGATTGATGGAGATGTCTTTATCTGCCTCAGATAAAACTTATAATAGTCATTCACAGAGGGCAGGAAAAATGGCTTCTTGGCTTTAGTTGTAAATAAACTTGGGTGTGTTATATTATCAGCAAACCTGAGAACATTGTAAGACTTTACTGGGATCTCCACCAAAACTCAAGATGAGAATAATGTGATTCCAGCTCTGGTTCTTCAGAGAAACATCTGAGCAACTAAAGGGTTTGTGTTTTGACTTGTTCTCCTGGTTCTCAGGGTGAAAATGTAGAGATTTTAATGGGATCTTTTTTCCTTCCCTATTCTTTAGGCTTCTTTTTTTTGTAGTCAAGCTATAAACTTGGTCTCCCATAGTCCTATGCTACCACATATGCGAGGGTCAGTGCTGGCACATGCTTTCTCCTAGACATGTAAAGCAACAACAACCTCTTACTAAGCTTCTGTCCACACAGTTCCACTGGCAGATTAAGACACTTTAAGTAGAACATTAATTGCTCATATCTGTTATGTTAACTAATACATACCTGTGTTGGCTTGAATCATACTGACTCGTGAGGCACAAGTGGGCTTTCCTACCCACCCAGAGATAGGGAGTCTAGTTGTGTTCCTGGGATGGTTGAAGTATCACCAGGGAATGAAGTCGCGATCTACTCAAGAGCTATGGTTTTCAAAAGAAAGGCCAGTAAGAATTCTTTGAGGGTTTCTATCGGGAAAAGCAAAAGCTTGTGCATCGATGTTTTTCGGTCCTTGGCAATAATATCGTATCCAAAAGTGTGGTTTAGACTGTTTAACGATGGTGAATTTGATGTAAGATATTGCAAGCTTAGAAACACTATATTTGCTGAAGGATTTAACCCGTATAGGACCCCCACCAATACACCGTGGGCTGTTGTAAGTGTAAGTAGTGAGAAACATACCTCTACAGATTGTTATAAGGTATCTCTCTCTCTCTCTCTCTGTTCCAGTGCCTTTCCGGGAGGCTCCGGCGGTGTGTTCTGGCAGGGGCCGGCCTCAGCAACTTCATACGGGCAGGAGTACTCTGGCAGCCCCGCGTGTGCTCCTGCGCTCAAACAGTGACAACAACCTGAGCGTCAACAAGCTCCCGACGTCCCACTCGCCCGCGCGCTCGCCCTCGCGTTCGCCCTCGCCCCGCAGGCCCCAGCAGATGCAGAACAGCCCCAATGGCACGGTGAAGACCATGGGCCGGGGGAGTCGTCCCCCCCGTAGCCGCTCGCCCTCACTGGGCCGGCTGGGGGAGGGTGACACCCGGAGACACGCCCCCCAGCGCCACAGCAGGTCAGTCACCTACACTCTGAATAAAAGATGTAATGCACTGCTAGGGGTGGGCTACATGACAAATATAAGAATATATTAAGTAGATTACACTCTGCAACTGTAGAGGGAGCTCTGGAGTGAAAATACAAAATCTTAGCTAGTGTTGCTTTAAATTTTTATTAAACCAACCAATTGTTATTGGTTTGTTTCTGCATTGAAACTAGCTGAATCATACACTTCATTCCCCCTTTCCATATTGCCTCAGTTAATCGTAATAATGGGACTTTATTGTGTAATAACCCAAGTCCTCCAGGATGTAGGGTAGAGTAGTGGTGGTAAGAAGCTTCCCCCTGTTGCCAGGAAGAAAACAGCAGTGAAAGCAGGCAGTTAGCCGGCGAGCAGAGCCGAACAGCGCTTGTGAAAGACAGCACATGCTCAGCCACGGTGTGTGTGGGGAAACTAGCCACAGTGGTGGCAAACAAGCAGCTCTCTGACATTTTAAACTAAACACAAATAAGACATTGGCAGTCAAACCAAAGGACACCAGCATGCTGTGGCGTGGAAAATAGCCTCTCTCTCACACATACACACAAACATTTTGGAAATACAAGATTTTCTGGAGATATGAGATGTTTCTGTACCCACAGATAGCAGCCCATTTGAGAGTGGCCCGCCACCCAAATCCATGTAGGACTTGGCTAACCTGGACTAGCAAGCGCTGTCCCCCGAGCTGTGTATCAGTGTCCTTGTTCTTTTTGAGGAAGGATATGCGATGGCCAGATGTCGTTAGAGTGGAAGGACACAACGGCAGTGCAAAGAAACTGCTATTGACTTGGACTAATCAGATACATTATGTGTTTAGAAACAAGTTGTTGATGAAGGGCTAGGGCATGGCTACCACATGGCTACAGCTCTGCACATTGGACCTTTTGTTTAAGAAGTGTCTAACATATAAAAATGCTTGATAAGTTGAAACCATTTCAGGGCATTGAGCTCCACTCGTCTGTTTTAAATTCAGATGAGGCAGCCGGGGCTGTGTGCAGAAAGAGAAAATAAGGTGTACCCCCTGGGCCCGAAACAGTGACACAGACTTGAGCATTTGCCCGTTAAATGGATTAGCATTGGAGGTTGGCTTGTGTCTGAGTGAACACAGCACCTGATCCACTCGCACTGGACTGATTTACACCTCACTGAATCTGGCTTCAGCAAAAGCAAGTTGTAATATGTCAAGGGCGCCAGCATTTAGAGCATGCTGAAAGGAGCCTGGGTGCAGGAAACGACGTAGGGAAATATACAGGGATATGGAACACAGGCACAACAAAGGAAAATAATAATAAATAACAAAAATAAGAGCGTCTAAATGCTGTAGTATCACTGTCCCTCTTCTATCCATACTCCCCACATCCAGGTGTTTTTACAGTTTCATATTACAGACCGCTAAAACATGTGTCCCATTGTATTTCCTCATCTAATCTATTGCAACCACCCCACCTAGTCTTTTGTGTCATGTGACTGAAGCTCACAGGTGTCCCTCATTTCTCTGTCTGTCTATAAGCTTGATGGCTTTGTCTTTGCATCGTTTTCTGTCCTAATCTTGGTCATAGTCTGTGTATGAGAAATACAAACTCAAGCAAAAGCATGGCACTGCCGTTGGTGTCTCGGGGTCCTGGGTTCAGTCCCCAGCTCGGTTCACTCTCTGTGAGGGATATGGTGTGTTCTCAATGTGTCCTTGTCCTACATTGTGTCTGATGATTCCATGTACAACCCTGATCAGGATGAAGCAGTTAGGGAAGATGAATGAATGAATGAATGACTGTCAGGTTAGTGCTTCACAAAAAAGGAATTGTGCCTAAATAAGCAGTAGGATACGACTCTAGGGGGTGATTCAACATGTGATTGATGAGGAGGTGAATGCTAGACAGCATTTTGTCTAATTGTGTGAAGTGTTTATGGCTCTGAGAGAGTAAAAACAGTAGTGGACGCGTGTCTAGAAAGAAACAGAGCTCAGTATTAATTGGTAGCTGTGGATGATGTGTTGCCAGGAATGGATTCCTGACCAGGATATTAGGCCATTTTGCGGCCTGAGATCGCAAGGGTTAAAGTGGCCCAAATACTTGAAATAGAAATATTAGAATATTTTTGAATATTCTTTAATGAATTTATGACTATGAATTTTAGACTCCTTCAGATTTGTTATTTATTTATTTATTTATTTATTTTTTGATGGATGGGTTATTGATGATGCCACTCAAAGGGGATGTTTTGAGTGTGTGACTGATAGTATTTTTGGTTTTAATTCTTTACATTTTAACGTTTGGATTAAAAGTGTATTGGAAAAGATGTCCCCGCTAATCGAGATTAGCATTGTGTTTAGTCTTTGTTGTTGTTTCTATTCTAGATAAAGTGTAGCTCAGCTTAGTAGCATAGCATTTAATTGTGAACATTTTATCCAAGATAATAAGAATGCACTACAAGATCTCAGCAGCTGCTGTAATGGCCACACTGATAGAAGCATGGGTAGATTAGTAGGAGCCGTATATCAGTGTGTTGGTAAGTTTGTACGCAGAGATGAACATGAATGAGAGCTAAATCAAGCCTGGTTCAGAATGTGTACGTATTTGAGTGTGGGAGGAGGTTGAGAGAGAGAGTGAGAGGTGGAAAAGCCAGTGAGAGAGTGTGTATTTGAGTGAGTTTGACAGTAAAGGCCCGATTGACACCATGTTTGTGTGTGTGAGAGAGAGATAGAGATGTGGATGCGTGTGCATGGCCGGGTGTCTGGGGGTGTGTGAATCTTGTCACTCGACGGGGTTTCTGATGATGAGTGAGTGTGGCCTACTGTAAGTGGGCCATGCCAATTACTCACTGCCACTACAAAAAAACCCATCTAATTAGATGTCATTTTAAAAGGGAAGAATGAACTCCTCTGGTATTTGACCCTGTTCTCCTCCAGTTCCAGCTGCAGCCTCAACACCAGCTGACTGCACTCTGCCTTTCAGCTGATCTGAGGCTGAGATCTCCTGCTCTGACCCATGGTGTCATCTTAGAGGAGAACCGATGACAACCCTTACTGGGATGGACCGTCTTAAGGGCACTCAGTTTGGCCAAGGGAACATATTCTACACCTTTTCTACATGGAACCACAGTCCTGGGTCTTAATGGAACATCTGTGACCTGCTTTGGTGAAAATGGCACAAGGACCAAATCCCACAGCAACTACTTCCCTGACTTCAGAACGTCTGGTCTCAGCGCCTGTTCCTTTTAAATGACAGCAGTGAGAAGTGAGGAGCTGAAGCTCTGGCTTTTATCAGTTTTCGCTCTGTTCTCTTTCTTCTCCATTTTAGTTTTCTCTGTTTTGTCTCAGTGCTCTTTATTTCTCTGCACTGGTTGTGTCTATTTTGTTGCATTTAACCTTGCCTTTGCTTTAAAAACAAATGGCTGGGTGTTTTTGTTTCACAGTGTGTGGGTTGGTGGGCTCCAGATCCCTAAATGAATTCTCACATGCACTAAACAAGTGATTTTTTCATATTAAGTCCCCTTAATAAATGAAGCTAACTGTAACTGAGTGTTACACTTAAAAGCGATGTTCACGATTTAAATCAATCAAAAAATTCTGAGGATGTTTCCTCATCATTTGCTGCTCTCCTGTCTCTCTGTGTTCACAGTCTAATGTATTTTTATAGGCTTTCTCTCTCTCTGCTTACGCCAATGAAAATGCATCTAGAGTGTTTTAGACAAGGGAGAGAACTCCAAATGTTGAAAAGCATGAACCGAGATGAGGATATTGCTCTGTTGCTGCTCCATAGGCGGTTAAAATTGACTTATTTTTGCTGTTTTAGATTTCTTAATGTCTCCAAATTCTAGAGATTGCTACATACATCACTGCAAATTGCTACAAAACAAGTTGCAAATGAGTTTCTGTGGTAATTCAAACAGTAAATTCAGACACAAACAAAATTACCATTGTACCTTAAAAGACACAAAGCTTCTGAATGTAAACAAAGCAGAGAGAACAGCATTTCCCCAATAATTGTAATCCCTTATAAAACAGAAATGCTTTAACATATGTAAAAGAATTGTAATGATAGTGTCCTGTATGATATTAATCTTTTAGTTTAAAGTATTAGTGAGATGGATTACGTTATTTGCACTAGTCAATTCTAAGAAAGGTGCTCTCACCTTTCTCTCAATAAGAGAGTATGCAATAGTGCTATTATTAGCACAATAGCTCAATTAAAAGCACTGAACCTATTCTTTCAGTGTGATCTTCCCTACAGATCATCGCTGTCCAAAGAAAAGAATGTATCTCCAAAATGACTTTATAAAAAGAGGAAAAAAGTCAGACCCTGTGTCCGAAATGGCTTCCTATTCACTATTCCCTATATTATTCACTATATATTTCAGTATTATAGGTATCTGCATTCAGGTAGTATCTCTTGCGGGTTTACACCAAACAATGCAGTGGATTATGGGTAATCTGCTATCTGCCAGTGTACATGGGTTGTCTACTAATTTTTCCAGTAAAAATGTATTTATTTATTATTTATTTATTTTTATTTATGCACTTATAAGTCATTATAAAGCATTTCTATTGGTCCATTCATGCAACATGAAAGGCAGTAATCCACAAACATGGAGATATGTTTTACTTTGAACAGTGATGACAGTATACAAAACAAAAACACAGTTGCCACACAAACAATGCTACATTAATAGTCAGATATTGTGGCTAAATCTGTGTTAATGCGCTACATTAGATTGAATGGAATTGTAGCCAATTCTCTTTAAATGGAAGGAAGGATAAATGTACGTCAGTGTTTGCCGAGGGGGAACTTGGTTGGAACAGTAGCTGAACAACAGTAGATTATAAACACAGACACATAAACAAGTGTGTCCTCTCTGAAAAATCTGCTCCAAAAGAATGCATTTTTGTGGGCAGAGCTTGTTTAGCTTGCTTCTCAGATCTGTTCTGAGATCAGCTTAAAAATGTGTGACTTTTCATCACATTGTGCTAAGTCTGGCAACCAATAAAAGCCATGAATATGTTTTTGGCCCCATAGCTGTGTGCAGTGCTCAGAAAGGATCTATCCCTAGTTACAGCGCTGGTTGCTATGGCCATGACCGTATGGTGTATGTACGTGTGTGTGTGTGTGCTCTCTGTGGTGTATTAGATAATATGCTTGCTCCTCAGAGTCTCAGGGACACTGAAGCAGCTGCAGTCAGTTCCGATGTCATTGGGTAATTGCAGGTTGGTGCTTGGCTGTGATGGCTGAGGACGAACTCTAGTCTTGCTGGCGAAGGCCAGGAAAGAACAGTGGGAGCATGTTTCTCTTCTTCTCTGTGTCGAGCAGTATGCAGGCACAACAGGACTATCTCTGTCCATAATACTGGGAATATTATATTATGATGTTCTGATTGTGCTACACTGATCATTTCTGATGATTAATTAAGTCAGTATAGTCTTTAAAAACGTCCTTCAAGGACGGTCCACCCTCTGTCTATCACCCATTGTGATGCTAGCCAGTGCAGACATAACAATGCTTGGCAGTTAGGGTTCTCCTTCAGATGTTTTGAGCTCCCAATGATATTGACTGGAGATTGAAAAATGATGGCTGGTCTCTGAGGAAGGACAGGGCTGCTTTCAACATCTCTCAGCTTGGTAACATCATGTGATATGAGACCTATAGCAAGTGGGTGGGATTGGGCATGACTTAACATATGAAGAAAGGAATAAAGGAAGAAAAATGAGAAAGGAAGGAAGGAATGTAAATTGAGGAAAGTAAGAAGAAAATGAAAGAAGGAGAAATGGAAGGTAAAGGAAGAGAGAGCTGTAAGATGAGTCAAGAGGGAAAGAAAGAGGTGAGGAAGGTAAAATGAGGAAAGGAAGAAGGTGAAACTAACAAAGGAAATAAAATAATGTATTAATGAAGGATGGAAAGAAGGAAATGAAGGTGGAATGATGGAAGAATGTTTAGTGAGAATTGAGAAGAAGTGAGAATAGAATGAATGAAGGAAAATAAGGAAAGGAAGTTAAAATACAGAGCAAAATACAGAGCATTATACGGAGCATTATACAGAGCAAAATACAGAGCATTATACAGAGCAAAATACAGAGCATTGTATAGAGCAAAATACAGAGCATTATGCCGAGCAAAAATAGAGCATTATACAGAGCAAAATTCAGAGCATTATTTAGAGCATTATACAGAGCAAAATACAGAGCATTATACCGAGCAAAATTCAGAGCATTATTTAGAGCATTATACAGAGCAAAATACAGAGCATTATACCGAGCAAAATTCCAGAGCATTATTTAGAGCATTATACAGAGCAAAATACAGAGCATTATACCGAGCAAAATTCAGAGCATTATACCGAGCAAAATTCAGAGCATTATACAGAGCAAAATTCAGAGCATTACACAGAGCAAAATACAGAGCATTACACAGAGCATTATACCGAGCAAAATTCAGAGCATTATACAGAGCAAAATACAGAGCATTATATAGAGCATTATACAGAGCAAAATACAGAGCAAAATACAGAGCATTATACAGAGCAAAATATAGAGCAAAATACAGAGCATTATAAAAAGCAAAATACAGAGTATTAAAAACAGCTAAATTCTTACAATGACTGCATACAACATACAATGGATGCGAACCAACAAGGCACTGGAGTATTGCACAAACCAGGAGGGTATTGCACAGAGAGGACATTGCACCAGACCAGAGACAGCAAATAATAACAAGGATGACAGCAGTGAGGAGTGAACGGTAAAGTGCGGTAACTACGTGGAAGCACATGGATATGAGAAGACCCACTTTTCTTTTTTTATGGAAACGAAGGGCATTAAAGGTAGTTTGTCCCCATTTTGCTGCATTAACACCTTTTACTCCTCGGGGCAGTCTTTAGACCCAATGCTGGATCATTTCAGTGAAGATTTGATGACATTCAGCCATGAGAACATTAGAGGGGTCCGGTCCAGATTGGCGTCTTGTTGGATGGACCTCTGACCGGTTGTTGAATGGACTTCTGTCAATACACAGAGCACAGTTCCATACTGACTGTGGTCTTTATACCCTTCTTACTGATTCTAGGCATTGAGCATGATGCACTCAGGCTCATGTCCAGCTGCTCCACAGCATCCCGTTTTCTTTTGTGATTTACTGTGGAGCTGTGTGCACGTCTGTGCCACCTTAAAGTTGCTGAATCATAAAGGGTGGCTTCACACCTTTGGACGAAATCACTGAAATACACAGTGTGTCTAGTGAGTGAAGTAGACTGAGACAGAAGTTCAACCAGTTTCATCAATGCAAATGTGGGAGTTTAAGACCCCATTTTCCAAATCAAAGTAATTATTGCTTTGTTTATTGAGGAGGGACATTTGTGACATTTATAAAATGTGGAATTAGCTTCAAAGGAGACCTATGAACAACACTGATGTTCAGTGCTTGTGCGCAGTTATTTGAAAAAATGAAGAGACCTGGGTAAAAAAGTTAAAAACCAGAGTTTCTGCTTCTCACTGCTGTGCACTCGGGGTCAGGTGATCAGTGAGCGGCTCATTTATCATTTAAAGGAACAGACTCTGAAGCTGGCTGTTCTGAAGAGGGCTGATTAAAAAGGGGAGAACGCTGCAGTGGGGTTTGATGTATTAGGTGTGTGAGTAACTGGATGACCGTGTGATGCCGTCATGTCAGGAATGTGTGTGTGTATGTGTTCCTGCATTGCGCCCAATGATTCCTAGTAGTCGCTGGACCCTCTGTGACCCTAATCATGACGAAGCGCTTACAGAAGGTGATTGTTATTAGCAAACACTAGCGAGCAGTTGAACCTTTTGGAACAAAATGTATGTACAGTGTCGAAGGTGGTAAAGTTCACAGCATCCCATCTTTCAAAATCATTTGAGATGGTTGGTTACATGTGAGTTAAATGGCCCCTTCCTCTTCCTGTCTAAGTAGGCGTTTCTTGGCAATGATGTGACTCACTGTACCGGACTCTCTGACCATTGCAGTGGTAGCCTAGCAACATCTTTCTGTTACAACCCCTATAGATGTGCTCTGTTTCCTCTCTATGTAAAGCCAGTACCAAATTCTTAGTGGTACTTTACTTCAAACGTTCGCTATATGTTCGAACCTTGTGCTTACTTTCGTATCCAATGATAACAGAGTGAAATGGCCTCAGTAATCACCTGTACTCCTCTGGGAAGACTTTAGACTAGAGTTTGAAACATTTTGATTAGCATTTGATTGCATTCAGCCTCAGATTATTTGTGAAGTCTGGGACTGTTGTTGGATTCTTAGTTCTGGATCATAAACATTGCCCTGAAAAGCTGCAAAATGACATTTTTGTTCAAATGCAGCTGCTCAACTATTAACTGTTCTGCTTTTTTTTAATTAAAATGAAGTAGACAGATTTGCTAAATAGAGTATCTACAACCATTTGGACTATTAATTACCATAATATATTTATGGTTCCATGTAACTTTGCCAGCTTAACATTCCCATGTGTATTAACAGCTGTCTGTTGTTAACCACCGCTATAATCACAACTGGACTTCTCCTGAATTCATGTTAATAACAAAGTCTGCTGATTTCCAACATACACCAATATAGGGGTCATAAACCTGACTAATTCCTGTATTCAGGCCTGCACCTTTTCAGTCCAGCTGATATAATTGCATTAGCATTGAATACATGTTTCCTGAATGGCGTGGCGTTCCTTTCCGATTGCTGAGCTCGGATCTTTGGGATATTTATTTGCTTTGCAGTGGCAGGTTATAAATAAACATGTGGGTGAGACTATTCATACGCTGCTTTAACCGATATCTAATACTTAGCGGACCTGCTTCTATACACCCTGCTTTGCATAAATACGTCAGCTCACATTGACTTCTTTTTTTCACTCTCTCTCCCAAAAATAAGCCACAGAGCAGTGCTTATGTAATTATCATTGGGTCGGAGCCGGAGGAGAAAATCTCTCTGGCTGGTTTGACAGCTGTTGTAAGTGCATTGGCAGTTCGCTTTGCTACAGGGGCATTAAAGTCCCATCTGACTTACTGGAAATAAGTGTCGCTATCACTCATAAAAGGGCTGCTGTATAGCTGAAGCCCTCAGAGGCCGTGCGATCAACTGCAAAGGCATTAGTCAGATCCTGTTGTATTTACCGCCTGAATGTTTTTTCTATACAGATACATAGCGGATATCTTGTGGTGGATGTGTGTGTGTGTGTGTGAATATTTTCATAATGCTTTCTCTCATTGAATATCATTGTGAGAGAGAAACTGAGCAAAACAGACAGAGCATGTGGCCAAATAGCGCAGGCATCTGAGGAAACACTATATACAACTGTTCATTAGTTTTACTTTCCCAGTAAACAAGGAGCATCCCTGCACGTTCAAAATAGGTCTAAAAATAGTCTGTCCATCAAGACATATTTTAAACATCAGTGGGCGTCCAAAATCCATATTAATAAGTTAGTTAAGTGGTGACCAATCGATAACGTCAGTGGACGTCCAAAGCGCGTTTTATACAAGTAACTTATTTCGGGACCAATTAATAACGTCAATGGACGTCCATAGTACGTCTAATAATTGTCTTTTCAATGTCTGTGTTTGGACGTCTTATCAACTTTCATTTTCAACCTTAAGAGAACGTTGATTAGACGGCAGTCATTGCGTTATTTCAACGTTGAATCAACGGCTAAATGTTTACTGGGTTAGTATTTCATTTCTACAATTGTTATGAATTAGTCTGACTGTGTTGCAACTTGTTTCTTATTTATTTGCTTAATAATCTTCTAAAACAAGCCTGAAATGAAATGTGACACTCTGGAGCAGCTGCACAGGAGCGAAGGGTCATCGTGCTGAATGTCATGTGTCAGCAAGAAGGGGCAACCATAAAGCCTCCAACACTAAGCTGTGGAGTGGGGAGAGTGTATTTTCTGCAGTTACAAAGCACTACTCTACATCTTTGAATGATTAGTTTTTTAGTTCCGGATCACAAACCCCACTCCAACTCATCCCAATGTCAGTACAATCTCTACAGAAATGTTCTGACATCTAGTAGAATGATCTGCTGTTATCCTAGACTTTAGAAGAAATATTCAATTAACAAAGAGAAACCACAGACAGAAGGACACGAAGCAAATAGGAGATAAACTAAGAAAAGAAGTACAGAAGAGGATAAATTAGAGCAGACAAAGCAAGACTTGGAACCTGTCTTCTGCCATCAGTGTCAGTAATACTGGGTTTATGTTCCAAATGCTTAGAGGAGAATTCCAAAATTGTTGTATAATTAAATCATGAAGAGTGAAACAAAGTGGTTCAGTGTGGTTTGATGATGGTTCTAGAGAAATATTAAATCTGAGCTGTTTACAGAGCCCCAGCAAAACACTTTTAAAGTAAATTCCTGTTGTAAGGGAAATAATGCACACATTACATATAAAACCTCACATTTAAGTTCATTATTTCATGGTCTGTAAGCGCTTATTCAGATCAGGGTCGTGGTGGGTCCGGAGCCTACCCAGAATCACAGGTTGCAAGGGAACACACCCTGGAGGGGGCGCTAGTCCTTCACATCTAGGGAACGTTTTTGACTGTGGGAGGAAACCCATGAGGACACAGGAGGAACACACCAAACTCCTCACTTGAAGTGGGGCTCGAACCCACAACCCCAGGTACCTGGAGCAGTGTAGCAATGACACTACCTGCCATGCCACCGTGTCGCCTACTTATAACAATTACTGATTTACCATGTCTATTATTTTCATATTCACAATATCCTTAAGACTTATAATTTTGAGGTTCAGGTCCCCTTATCCCTGACCCACAAACTGAGTGTTGATCATGCTATATTTTCATTAGCAACCATTAGCTTTGTAGCTGTGCTGCAAGCACAGAAGCGCTAAGCAGCCTCAAGGTTAGCATGCTACTTTGTTACATCTTGGCATTTAACATCCAGCTCTCAGCTTGATTTTTATTGTCTTAAATTTTAAATAGCACAGGGATGAAGGACCTCTTTTTTGTGAGAACTGGGTTAGGTTAGGCTGTATCCTCTTGAGAAGAATGCTTATGTAGCACAGCAGGGTTAGAACACTGGTTTGTTTTTGTGCGATGATAGAAAACAAGAAAATATTAAAAAAGGCCTGGAGTATACTTTCTTGCAAAATGTCTTCATAAAAACTCAAGGATTTAAGGGGCATTCCACAAGTTATTACCAATTTTGTCATAATTAAATTAAACAGACTGTAAACAGTCATTTAGACTGGTCTGATGTGATGGTGATGGGAACCAAGTGTTCAAGTGTCTCCAGCATGATTCTAGCATTTTAAATTATTTTTTAAATTTTTGCATTAAATAATTTTCTGTAAAACCTTGTTCAGAATCACCAGGCACTAGACAGGAAGCATGAGCACCTGGAGGAAACACATACAGACACAAGGAGAACACACCAAACTCCAGGACCCTGGAGCTATGTGACAGTGACACTACCTGTATGTTATTTAATGCGTTCCTGTAAGTTAACTTGCTTTAAATTCTTCAGACGTCTGGTAATTTTCACCACCACTGTGAACAGGTCAGAATCAGGAAGTATCACTACTTCTCTGAATGATGTTATATACATCCCAAACATTTCATATAGAATATTTAAATATCAGTTATAAACCCTTAATTTTTGTAATAATCATCAAAAATTCACAAAGCATGAGTGTCTCTTGCTCGTTTGGAGAGAAGTGATCAGGTGTTGTTACATGTAGCCAGGCTAATCTGGGGAAGCTAACTCATGCGGCTCTGTGTCCTGCTGCCTTTGGCTTTGACATTGGACTTACCTCCCAGCAGAGCTTTATTAAAGCAGAGGTCACATAGAGGGCAAGTGTAGGAGCTTCGTCCCAATTTCACCTGCTCCTATAGGCTGGAGTGGCCCTCAGCAAGGGGTGGGGCATCTTTTCATAAAGAGCCAGGGCACACTGTGGGTGGAAAAAGAGGCCATTTTGCATAATTGACCTGATTAGCCATTATTGGTTTTGTGTCTGAGGAGAACTGATAAAATATATGCTGCCGCTGGTTTAGACGTACCATAACCTCTAAGAAAGGTTTCACAGATTCATCCCAGATATAAGAGTTTTGTTAGAAAATGGGCTGTATGTGCACAGATAGCCTCAAGTCTTGCTACTTCAAGAAAGGGTAGAGAGGACATTATGTTCAGTGGCTGAGCTCAGCTAGTCCCTGTACTCTTTTAGTTGCAGATTCTCCATATTCAGGTCATGTCCCTTCAGTCCTTACCAGCTTCAGTGGCACTCTTTTTCTGTTGCATTGGTATACAACAAGGATTTATTTCAATTAAAGTAATAAAAGATTGGAGTAGTGGTGGCTAGCTTCTCGTGTTGTTCCAGAATGACTCAGTGGCGCTCTCAAGAGGTGACTTTTTATCAGCTAATCTAATTATTTGGTGTTGGCCAAAATTGATTTAGTCAAGGTCCTTTGGTATCAGAACCACTCTGGGGACTAAAGAATGGTACTAAAGCAGAGCAGATTGGAGGCATTTTGTTGACTGGATTCAGTCCAGCAGAGGGAGCTCTTTAACATCTAACAGATAATATCCTCTTAGTTTTCCTCAAAAGACATGCATTCAAACTCTAAAAGTCAAAGCTCAAACTTTATTTATTGACATGAAATCCATGATACAGACTTGTATATTAACACTCCAGTAAACATAACAATCATATAAATTACAGAAATACAAATGAGAATAAAATAAAATGTAATAAATATGACGGCAGAAATAACTACAGTGAACAACGATGAATGAATATGAATTAAATTGCAATTAAATCTTAAGTTCACTCTTAAATTGGGACATCCTATAGTTTTTTATTATTTTTTGTACTTATTTATTTTATTTATTTATTGTATATATAATTACTGTTAATGGGTTACTGGGAAACAAATGAAATGATGCTGTTTTGTTGTTTTCTTTTTTCCACAGTCCGCGTCCCAATCGGGAAGGCTTCTCCGGTGCCGAAACTCCAGGGTCCAAACGTAAGCTGTACAGTGCTGTTCCTGGCAGACATTATGTGGTGGTGAAGTCCTACCAGCCACAGGCAGAGGGCGAGATCGCTCTGTACAAAAACGACAGAGTCAAAGGTACAGTCCCTAAACACCGTGTTTGTTAGAGCTGCATAGAACCTTTTAAAGTTTGAAGAAATTCTATACTAATTTGATGATGACACTTTTAATTAAAGGAAACCTTAGGAAGTCTTAAGTTGGTAAATTAAATACCAAATTAGCCACACATTTTGTTTATTATAAATTAAGCTGAAACCTCTGTTATTGCATAACTGAAGGTTTCAAACAGGTAAAAAAAATCACTAATAGTGAATGTATTTTTTTTACACATTGTATATGTGTATTATCAACAACATTAACAAATGGTTTTAGATTCATGATTAATAATTTCCATAACAATCTTAACAATGTATTTTTCTGCGTTATTACAAACAATAATGCCATTGGTGGGTGGCACAGTGGTGCAGGTACACAGCTCCAGGGTCCTGGAGGTTGTGGGTTCGAGTCCCGCTCCAGGTGACTGTCTGTGAGAAGTGTGGTGTGTTCTCTCTGTGTCTGCGTGGGTTTCCTCCGGGTGACTGTCTGTGAGAAGTGTGGTGTGTTCTCTCTGTGTCTGCGTGGGTTTCCTCCGGGTGACTGTCTGTGAGAAGTGTGGTGTGTTCTCTCTGTGTCTGCGTGGGTTTCCTCCGGGTGACTGTCTGTAAGGAGTGTGGTGTGTTCTCCCTGTGTCTGCGTGGGTTTCCCCCGGGTGCTCCTGTTTCCTCCCACGGTCCACAAACACACATTGGTAGCTGGATTGGTGATTCAAAAGTGTCCATATGTGTGTGTGTCGCCTGTGGGGGACTGGCGCTCCCTCCGGGGCGTGTTCCCTCCTTCCACCCAGTGATACTGGGTAGGCTCCGGACCCACTGCAAACCTCAACTGGATAAGTGTTTACCGACAATGAATGAATGAATAATGCCACTGGTAGCGTTTTATACAACAGAACACCATTTATGTAGTAATACATTTATAAAGATAAAGACATAAGCACAGTGAATAAGTAATTTGAAAGTGTTTTAACAATGACATCAGCACACATGCATTCTGTTCACGAGAACCCCTGTTTGAAAAATGATATTCCACACCCGAATGCCTGTTTTTGTTGTTGTAGTTTGGCTACTTTGCCACTGGACGTTGTGTGTGTTGAATCTCTAGTGGCTAGGTATGTGAACAGCAGAAACACAGATTATCAAACTTGTGAAACTAATGCAGCTTTAATCCTTCAGATATGTACCTTACAATGCAGTTTTACAGAGATGTTTTGCGTAAAATGTGTGTAGGACCTTTATTTTTGAAAATGTGTTTTTTTTTTATCGATTAAGTGTTGATATCAGTGGCTGTTGGTTATATCCTGTATTTTTTTTTGCTTCTAGCTTTACTGGTTTAGCTCATTGAAGGCTTCATGATGAACTGATTAGATGCATCAGGCTCGTGAGCTCTGTGAAGACTCTAAACAATGCAGAGGTCTCCCAGGACCCGGATTGACAACCAGTGATTACAAACAACACTGATTTGAGTGTCACTTTTCCCAAAGCACATGTTCTTTTTCAGATAATGAGTGATTAATTTGACAGTTCCTCCACCAACGCAGATTAGAAGTATTTTTTTATATTAAAGGGGCATAAAAGGGCAATGCAAATCCTAAATACAAATACAGATTATTATTCATTCATTCGTTCATTATCTGTAAGCGCTTATCCAGTTCAGGGTCACGGTGGGTCCAGAACCTACCTGGAATCATTGGGCGCAAGGTGGGAAAACACCCTGGAGGGGGTGCCAATCCTTCACAGGGCAACACAGACACACAAACATTCACTCACACACTCACACCTACACACACTTTTGAGTCACCAATTCACCTACCACCGTGTGTTTTTGGACTGTGGGAGGAAACCGGAGCACCCGGAGGAAACCCACGCAGACACAGGGAGAACACACCACACTCCTCACAGACAGTCACCCGGAGGAAACCCACGCAGAGACAGGGAGAACACACCACACTCCTCACAGACAGTCACCCGGAGGAAACCCACACAGACACAGAGAGAACACACCATACTCCTCACAGACAGTCACCTGGAGGAAACCCACACAGACACAGGGAGAACACACCACACTCCTCGCAGACAGTCACCCGGGAGAAACCCATGCAGACACATGGAGAACACAACGCACTCCACACAGACAGTCACCCGGAGCAGGAATTGAAACCCTGTGTGACTGAGACACTACCTGCTGCGCCACCTTGCCACCCACAGATTATTATAAATAAATGTAAATTACACTGATAATAAAGAAAACTTTACAATATTAGCTTTAGCTACTGCTACTTCTGTTTATAACTGCAGAAAACATTTCCATAGATGATATACAACAATCGTTGAAAGTCAAAAAGAATACACCAGTCAGCCCCAATGTTAAAGCCACTGTTACAGGAGGTGAATAGCGTTAATCATCTCCTTACAGTGGCACCTGCTAAAGAGTTGGGCTCATGAAATGTAAGCTTGTGAAACTAATGCACCTTTAATCCTTCAGATATGTACCTCACAATGCAGCTTTACAGAAATGTTTTCCGTAAAAGGTTTGTGGGTCCTTTTATTTTTGAGAATGTTTTTTTTTAAACGATTAAGTGTTGATATCAATGGCTGTCGGTTACATCCTGTTTTTTTATGATTTTTATTCTGGCTTTTAATTGAACTGTTTCTTCTGTAAAGCACTTTGAATTGCTTTTGTAGGGAAGGTGCTCCATAAATATACTTGCCTTGCATTGCGTTGCCTTGCATGAGGTGAGGTGAACAGTACTTAACATTAATTGTGTTGGAAGCTGGAGATTTGGGTGAGTGTGTAAGGATCAGAACATCTAGGACAAGGCTTTAGCCTTCACTCTCCATGCGCATCAATGAACCTTGGGTGACTGTGACCTTGGCACTTCACCTCTCCGCAGTTTAAACCGTGTCTGTTCACAGTGAAGTGATAAGGAGTGTTTTACTGCACAGAGTCTCTATGCCAGCTTTTTAGGATATCTACCGACATTGCTTACCACAACTAACACTCAACTAAAGAAACAAACATTAGACGCCATGCTTCTTTAATCAACTTTGTAAAGACATTTTTTAAAGAAGGCTGGAGAAGTTCCTGAGATAAATGAACTGAGTGTGATTGTTTGTTTTTTCTATGCAGTGCTCAGTATTGGTGAAGGAGGATTCTGGGAAGGCAGTGCTCGAGGGAATGTGGGGTGGTTCCCCGCCGAGTGTGTGGAGGAGATCCCCAGCAAACCCAATGAAGATCGACCCTGTAAGTTAACACACACACACACACACACACACACACACACATATACACAAACTACATAAACATAAGGTTCATATCACAGAGAAGCATATATTAATTGCATTATTTTATATTCATTTTTTAATATATATATATATATATATATATATATATATATATATATATATATATATATATAAAACGGATGCACATTTACATTGTAGCATTCACAGCATCAGTCCATTAAATCTATGCAAATTGTGTTCACCAATTTTTAATTACCATGACTGTGATGTGGGCGGCACGGTGGTGCAGCAGGTAGTGTTCCAGTCACACAGCTCCAGGGACCTGGAGGTTGTGGGTTCGATTCCTGCTCCGGGTGACTGTCTGTGGGGAGTGTGGTGTGTTCTCCCTGTGTCTGTGTGGGTTTCCTCTGGGTTAATGTCTGTGAGGAGTGTGGTGTGTTCTCCCTGTGTCTGTGTGGGTTTCTTCCGGGTGCTCCGGTTTCCTTCCACGCTCCAAAAGCACACGTTGGTAGGTGGATTGGTGACTCAAAAAGTGTCCGTAGGTGTGTGTGAGTGTGTGTGTTGCCCTGTGTAGGACTGGCGCCCCCTCCAGGGTGTATTCCCGCCTTGTGCCCAATGATTCCAGGTAGGCTCTGGACCCACCGCGACCCTGAACTGGATAAGAGTTACAGATAATGAATGAATGATTGTAATGTCACATTTTGTGAGTCTTGTAAAAGTAAATAATGACTGTCTTGGCACGACAACATAACAAATGTTTATAGTATGTTTCATGTGAACAATTTAAATACACGGCTTAATATTAAACACTTTGTGTAAATATTGCAAAACTGATGCCACACACACACACACACAAATGCTCCAGATGTCTCAGTACATCATTACTCAGACCTGCAGTACATAGTTGAGAAATCGATGGCCCCAGATCTCTGACCTTATTTTCTTTCTTCATTTCCCTTGCTCTCTGCTTCCCTGGTGCTTCTTGGATAACCCACACAATATATGAGGAGCCTTTAGGCCACAGCAGGCTGTTCATTCAGTTCATGTTTATCGCTAACTAGGACACATACATGTGTACACCAACACCTCTCACATGAATGCACCAGTCATGCACCTGCATTTTAGAAACCTGCAAATTATAGACACAATCTCCTAGATGTTAAAGGGGAAGTGTTGATTAGACTTGTTACTGTCTAAAAGGGGCTTCTTGCTGTCTTTTTGGATATGCTGTAATAGCTTATGAGCTTAGGAGTTTATGAACGATTTATGATTGAAAAATTGTAGTCGGCTACAGATATTTTATACAGATTTAAAGTGTAAAGTAGGCCATCATCACCATAATCAATTGCAGAGAATAAAACAATATAAATTGCTTGAATGTGACTGGGCTAAATGGAGATGTCCTTTCTCTTCTGTACTGTGAGCAGAAGAGCGCTTGCTTTCGTGTTGGTGTGTTGTGTGAAGTCTGCGTTTTCTGAGCAAATTGGCATAAGGGGCCAGGGGCAACATTCCGCTGAGAGTTGTTATTTTGGGCCAAATGAATGCCTTCCACATCACTGCGGCCACTGCATTTACAAGCTGCTTGCGTGTGTGTGTATGTGTGTGCGAGTGTGCAGTACACTCAGGGTTGTGGGGACCAAAGGTTATTGGAGTTGAAATCTGGCCCCAGTCTGGTGTGGACATTGCTGTTGGGAAGAAATCCATTTAAAGCATTGGTCACTCAGACGTGAAGCTACAGGAGGCCATCTGTCTCAACTGTGCATCTACATGGTTTGTCATGGTCATAATCCAGGGTTGTTTCTCTATAACAATTACACATAGCATGGACTTGTGTTCTCCTGAAAAATGTTCAGCACGGTGGTGCAGCAGGTAGTTGTTGCAGTTACACAGCTCCGGGGACCTGGAGGTTGTGGGTTCGAGTCGCGCGCCAAGTGACTGTCTGTGAGGAGTGTGGTGTGTTCTCCCTGTGTCTGCGTGGGTTTCCTCCTTGTGACTGTCTGTGAGGAGTGTGGTGTGTTCTCCCTGTGTCTGCGTGGGTTTCCTCCTTGTGACTGTCTGTGAGGAGTGTGGTGTGGTGACTGTCTGTGAGGAGTGTGGTGTGTTCTCCCTGTGTCTGCGTGGGTTTCCTCCTTGTGACTGTCTGTGAGGAGTGTGGTGTGGTGACTGTCTGTGAGGAGTGTGGTGTGTTCTCCCTGTGTCTGCGTGGGTTTCCTCCGGGTGACTGTCTGTGAGGACTGTGGTGTGTTCTCCCTGTGTCTGCGTGGGTTTCCTCCGGGTGACTGTCTGTGAGGAGTGTGGTGGGCTCTCCCTGTGTCTGCGTGGGTTTCCTCCGGGTGACTGTCTGTGAGGAGTGTGGTGTGTTCTCCCCGTGTCTGCGTGGGTTTCCTCCGGGTGACTGTCTGTGAGGAGTGTGGTGGGCTCTCCCTGTGTCTGCGTGGGTTTCCTCCGGGTGACTGTCTGTGAGGAGTGTGGTGTGTTCTCTTTGTGTCTGCATGGGTTTCCTCCAGGTGACTGTCTGTGAGGAGTGTGGTGTGTTCTCTCTGTGTCTGTGTGGGTTTCCTCTGAGTGACTGTCTGTGAGGAGTGTGGTGTGTTCTCTCTGTGTCTGCGTGGGTTTCCTCCGGGTGACTGTCTGTGAGGAGTGTGGTGTGTTCTCTCTGTGTCTGCGTGGGTTTCCTCCGGGTGACTGTCTGTGAGGAGTGTGGTGTGTTCTCTTTGTGTCTGCGTGGGTTTCCTCCGGGTGACTGTCTGTGAGGAGTGTGGTGAGTTCTCCCTGTGTCTGTGTGGGTTTCCTCCGGGTGACTGTCTGTGAGGAGTGTGGTGTGTTCTCCATGTGTCTGCGTGGGTTTCCTTCAGGTGACTGTTTGTGAAGAGTGTGCTGTGTTCTCCCTGTGTCTGTGTGGGTTTCCTCCGGGTGACTGTCTGTGAGGAGTGTGGTGTGTTCTCCATGTGTCTGCGTAGGTTTCCTTCGGGTGACTGTTTGTGAGGAGTGTGGTGTGTTCTCCCTGTGTCTGCGTGGGTTTCCTCCGGGTGACTGTCTGTGAGGAGTGTGGTGTGTTCTCTCTGTGTCTGTGCGGGTTTCCTCCGGGTGCTTCGGTTTCCTCCCACAGTCCAAAAACACTCATTGGTTGGTGGATTGGCGACTCAAAAGTGTCCGTAGGTGTGAGTGAATGTGTGAGTGTGTGTCGCCCTGTGAAGGACTGGTGGCCCCTACCTGGTGTGTTCCTGCCTTGCGCCCAGTGATTCCAGGTAGGCTCCAGACCCACTGCAACTCTGGACTGGATAAGTGCTTATAGAAAATTAATGAATGAATAATAATAATAAAATAAACAAGCATTACTAAATGAGATTTTTACAGAATTAAAAAAATCACAGTTTGAAAATGTATTAAAACAAAGATTTATTTAATGACAATCTCATATAAAAATGATTTGTTTACAATCTTACATCTCAACCGTGCAATCCCCTCCATGCCCCACAGTTTGAATACCGCTTCTTATAAGTTGTAGACCAGTGAGTGGACATGCAAGGTGTATAGTCAGTGTTTATGCCCTTGTCCAGTGGGTCTCATGTTAAATAATAAGGAGCAAAAAAGCAAGTGGTCTTCCGTGGCTTTGTTGTTGCTTTTTTCAGCTACGCACTGAAGCATCTCTTTTATTGGTGGTTGTCTCCTTCAGAGATTCGCAGACCATTGTGTGCAGTCGGTCAGCGTGGGAACAGTGTGTTTGTGCTCGTAGCAGGTCGTAGAGCTGAATAGCTCTGCTCTCGACAGCTTGCCGTGGACAGATCGGGAGTTGTGGCAAACAGCAGCTGTGATTGGCCAAGGGGCTTTTGGCCCTGGTGACTCAATGACCAAGCAGAGAGATGGGGCAGTTGACTCAGCTTCTACACTGTAACATTTCCACTGTCCAGTCATACGGCACTGAGCTCTAGAGGATGTGCCTTTTGGTTCTTCGCCCAGCGTAAGCCTCCTTCTCCCATTGGCCATTCCTTGTGAATAGACTGATTGGTGTGATTCATATATCTGAATGTTTTAAGTGATGCATTAGCATAAAGCATACACAGAGGATTACAGGAATGTGTGTTTTGTTGAGATTTGTGGCGGGTTGTAGTCACAAATCAGGCATTATGGCATTATAAGGCCCTGCTGATATGATTTTCGTCATATAAATATAATGTTAGTGTTTGGTTCAGGCAAAAAAATGTATTGAGATGAACAGAAAATGAAGCTAAATGTGCATTTTAGAAGTTGTTGTTTGTGTTTATTGTGAGCGTGAAAGTACTTTGTCAGTATTTGACACATTATGTACTGTACAGTAGGGCTGGGCAATTAATTGAAAATTAATCGAAATCACAGTTCATATCGATTATATAACTTTATTTATTTATTTTTTTTTTCTTTATTCTGTTTTGTCCCCACTGTGTGTTTATGTACTGTCATGTTATCTGCCAAGGGGCGTCACAGTGTCAGGTAGTAGGTAGTATGCAGCAGGTAGTGTCGCAGTCACACAGCTCCAGGGACCTGGAGGTTGTGGGTTCTGTTCCCGCTCCAGATGACTGTCTGTGAGGAGTGTGGTATGTTCTCCCTGTGTCCGTGTGGGTTTCCTCCGGGTGACTGTCTGTGAGGAGTGTGGTGTGTTCTCCCCATGTCTGCGTAGGTTTCCTCCGGGTGACTGTCTGTGAGGAGTGTGGTGTGTTCTCCCTGTGTCTGCGTGGGTTTCCTCCGAGTGACTGTCTGTGAGGAGTGTGGTGTGTTCTCTCTGTGTCTGCGTGGGTTTCCTCCGGGTGACTGTCTGCGAGGAGTGTGGTGTGTTCTCCCTGTGTCTGCGTGGGTTTCCTCCGAGTGACTGTCTGTGAGGAATGTGGTGTGTTCTCTCTGTGTCTGCGTGGGTTTCCTCCGAGTGACTGTCTGTGAGGAGTGTGGTGTGTTCTCTCTGTGTCTGCGTGGGTTTCCTCCGGGTGACTGTCTGTGAGGAGTGTGGTGTGTTCTCCCTGTGTCTGCGTGGGTTTCCTCCAAGTGACTGTCTGTGAGGAATGTGGTGTGTTCTCTCTGTGTCTGCGTGGGTTTCCTCCGGGTGACTGTCTGTGAGGAGTGTGGTGTGTTCTCCCCGTGTCTGCGTGGGTGTCCTCCGGGTGACTGTTTGTGAGGAGTGTGGTGTGTTCTCCCCGTGTCTGCGTGGGTTTCCTCCGGTTGACTGTCTGTGAGGAGTGTGGTGTGTTCTCTCTGTGTCTGCGTGGGTGTCCTCCGGGTGACTGTCTGTGAGGAGTGTGGTGTGTTCTCTGTTTGTCTGCGTGGGTTTCCTTCGGGTGACTGTCTGTGAGGAGTATGGGGTGTTCTCCCCGTGTCTGTGTGGGTTTCCTCCGGGTGACTGTCTGTGAGGAGTGTGGGGTGTTCCCCCTGTGTCTGTGTGGGTTTCCTCCAGGTGACTGTCTGTGAGGAGTGTGGTGTGTTCTCCCTGAGTCTGCATGGGTTTCCTCCGGGTGACTGACTGTGAGGAGTGTGGTGTGTTCTCCCTGTGTCTGTGTGGGTTTCCTCCGGGTGCTTCAGTTTTCTCCCACAATCCAAAAACACACGTTGGTAGGTGGATTGGCGACTCAAAAGTGTCCGTAGGTGTGAGTGTGTGTGTTTGTGTGTGTGTGTGTGTGTGTGTGTGTGTGTGTGTTTGTGTGTTTGTGTGTTTGTGTGTGTGTGTTTGTCTGTGTTACCCTGTGAAGGAATGGCGCCCCCTCCAGGGTGTATTCCTGCCTTGCGCCCAATGATTCCAAGTAGGCTCTGGACCCACCGCAACACTGAACTGGATAAGAGTTACAGATAATGAATGAATGAATGTTATCTGCCACATGGAATGTACAGATACCATGTACAATGGTAATGTACAATTTATCATGATATTGATTTGCGCTTATATCGCCCAGCACCGGCAAAGGTTTGCAATATGTTTTTTATGTAGGACGCACCATGCTTCTTTCACAGAGAGCACACACCTGCACATTTTTAAAGCATTAAAAAAGAAATGCAAAAACTACTGGGTTCTTAAATGCAAAGCTATTGGCTTGTAACCCACTCACTCATTCACAGTTAGGAACTGCCCCACAGAAGATGTTGTATTCACAAACTCACTTGCATTTAGGGACTGCTGAACAAGGGGGGCCATTGTGAATTCCTCCTGAATCATAAGTAGTCCCCAATTCGACATTGCCCACAGCCTCAAGAGGATGAAGGCACTTCAGGCCAGTGCTTCTTTTGGAACTGATGCAACAACACTGCTTTTCCATGGTTAGCATGTTGGAGGGGAATGGAAACTGTCCAGATTTGTCAAATCAGCTGATAGACATCCATGGTAGTTAGCACTGTGGGCACTGATGGGGGGAGAAGAGGCCATCGTACCCACAAAGAGTGAGAGAGGCCAATTGTGTACCCTAGGACTTCTGGCCTTGGAGTTCTGAGGCATCATCTGGATGGTTATGGCACATGGAACTGGCTTTTAACCTATTCGTTCCCTCACTAAGTCATTCACTCCCTCACTGTCTCACAGTTAACAAAGTACTCCGCAATGGGTGCTGCTCAGTGCTCCACATTAATTACATTGCGGACCCTTTCTTTACAGTACACTTACCTCAGCAATGCACTGGAATTGTGAAGAATTGGCAGGTGGCACATATATTGAGGGCAGCTTTATTTATCTTTGTTCCTTGTGGACAGGAAACAGGACACGTTGTTTGACCAGAAGTCTCCAGACTGTTGTGTGTGACTGTATGCCCCCTTCACTGGACATTTGACAAAATGCCACTGTTTTTACTGCTGATGTGAGGTGAAAGTGTGCTATGTTTAGCTGCAAACTCCTGCGAGGCCTGTGGCCTGTTGATGCTGTGGCTGCAGGAGAGCAGAGCGTGTGAAGGGTGAGAAATGTTCAGGTGTTTTGGGAGCTAGCATGTATTTGCTCCTTATCCATGTATTCAAATCTGTGGATAAGGTTTCTCCATCTCTCTCTCTCTCTCTCTCTCTCTCTCTCTCTCTCTCTACATTGTAAAAAATTTCTTGTAAATTTTACAGTAAAATACTGGCAGCAGCGTTCCCAGGCATTTACTGTATTTTTACAGGAACACTACTGTATTTCAAATTTACAGCATATTACTGTAATTGAATAATACAATAATTTACTGTAAATACTGTGATTTACAGTAAAATACTGTAGCAGACTTGCTGTAAATTTACAGCTATTTTTACAGTGTGCTCATGGCACAGAAAAGGCATCTGTTTGTCATTTAGGTAATGGAGAGAATTACAAACATTCAAAAGCATGAACGAAGATGAGGATATTGCTCTATTCCTGCTTTTAGGTGTGTAATATTGATCACTTAAGTTGGAAATATCTCCAAATTCGGGAGACGTCTAACTGCATTAGCATAAGTGCTAGTAAACTAAACAGTTACAAATGAGTTTCTGTGGTAATTCAAACAGTGAATAAACAACTTACAGAGAAGTTACATTGAAAACCGCAATCATTTTTCTTCTCAAACATGCAGTTCCACTTTAAAAGACACAATAACAGACGTCCATTTTGAAAATAACATGTATCTCCAAAATAGTAACTTTATGGGAGAAGAAAAATACCTATTAACTTTAAAAGCTAGTCGGTGTAAAATGACTTTGTTCACACAGTGTGAAGGACAGCTGCTGTGTTCAAATGACGTAGTAAAGTATAAATATTTGGACTGCGACTATGTACAAAAAACAACATTTAATAAAATCAGATGAAAACGGCGAGTTTGAAGATTGAATTCTCATAGGGGTTGCTAGCAGAAGAGCCACATGGTGCTGCAGAGATTCTTGGGGTTAGTGTGTTCTCCCTTTGTCTGCATGGGCCTCTTCCAGGTGCTCCAGTTTCCTCTAGCAATTCTAAAACATAAGCTGGTAGGTGGACTCTCTGTGTGAAAATATGAAACTACCCTGTAATTTGTATGTGAGCATCCCAGCCACTAGGGGTGCTGAATTAATGGTAGGCCTCTGTCTGGAAGGCCTTCTAACATAACACAGATTTACCCGCTGTGGCGACCCCTGATCAACAGAGATGAAGGGTGCTGCCATCTGCCTGAAGAGTTTATTAATTTTGTATCAAATAGCAATTTATCAGTGAGCAGTTTTAACAATTCTAGAGCGGCCATTTTATTTTTTTTGCAGTAATTAACATTAAGTGGAAAATAATTGAGCCTAATAGTTCCTGTTTAAGGGCGGCATGGTAGCGCAGCAGGTAGTGTCGCAGTCACACAGCTCCAGGGGTCTGGAGGTTGTGGGTTCAATTCCTGCACCGGGTGACTGTCTGTGAGGAGTGTGGTGTGTTCTCCCTGTGTCTGCGTGGGTTTCCTCCGGTTGACTGTCTGTGAGGAGTGTGGTGTGTTCTCCCTCTGTCTGTGTGGGTTTCCTCCGGGTGACTGTCGGTGAGGAGTGTGGTGTGTTCTCCCCGTGTCTGCGTGGGTTTCCTCCTGGTGACTGTGAGGAGTGTGGTGTGTTCTCCCTGTGTCCACGTGGGTTTCCTCCGGGTGACTGTCTGTGAGGAGTGTGGTATGTTCTCCCTGTGTCCGCGTGGGCTTCCTCCGGGTGACTGTCTGTGAGGAGTGTGGTGTGTTCTCCCTGTGTCTGTGTGGGTTTCCTCCGGGTGCTCAGGTTTCCTCCCACAGTCCAAAAACACACGTTAGTAGGTGGATTGGCGACTCAAAAGTGTCCGTAGGTGTGAATGTGTGTGTGTGTGTGTCTGCGTTGCCCTGTGAAGGAGAGGCGCCCCCTCCAGGGTGCATTCCCGCCTTGCGCCCAATGATTCCAGGGAGGCTCTGGACCCACCGGGACCCTGAACTGGATAAGGGTTACAGACAATGAATGAATGATACATTAGGTATTTTATTAATTTGCATGCTGCAAACCCTCCCCCCCCCGACCCCCCCCCCCCCCCCCCCCCCCATACACATACACACTGTGTATAGATTTGTCTTGTGTGCTGACATGGCTTTGCAGCTATCGTGATATCATCAGTTGTTAAACCCTAACAGGTAAAACTGCCTCAGTACACACAGTCCAGCGAATTAAGGTCATTGCATGCAGCAAAGCGAGGTGATGCAGCATTAGAAAGCTGATTTGGATAAACGTTCTACCACGGTGCTGGCTGCTGCTGCTGGGTTTAGAATAGCATGAGGATTGTGCCGATGTCTCTTGAACCTTTCAGAGCAACACTCATGCACATTCCTGATTGATACATTTCCATGGAAACATGCTCTACACTGTACAACCCTGTTGCTAAGGAGTGGGCCTTCGCAAGAATTTTTTTTTCCCTTTTTGTACCATCTTTTTTCACTCTCTCTCTCTCTCTCACTCTCTCTTTCGCTCTCACACACACGGTCACATATATTCCTTTCTCTCTCCTCTTCCGTTCAGCCGTGAGAACAGAGCTTACATTAAAGCCTCTGAATGTTACACTTCTCCTCTCTCCCTCCATGATGCGGGCGGTGAGTTTTCACCTGGTTTAGGGAGTGAGGGGAGAGAAAAGTTTGGGGCTATGTGGAGCTAGTTTGGGGCGTCAGGGCCGGAGGGGGAGAGAAACAGAGAGAGATAGAGAGAGAGTAGTGCTTACTCCTCTCTTTCTTAGCGTTTTGTGGCGATTGGCTCTGGGCTCGAAGGCAACAGGGAGCCAGATGGATGAAACTCCAAGATCCCGGAAGAAGGTTCATTTTGGAGGTACTGTAGATGCTCTTTGGTAGCTTTGACTGTGAAATGTGTAGTTTTAGAATTTTAGCAGAGAACTGGAGTATGCTTTCTCTATTTGGCTGTATTTAGCATCTCAGTGCTGTGGTCTGAGTTTATGCATATGAGCCTGCTGCCACTGTTCTGTGTGTTAGAAATTCACTCGTGTTTTAAATTAGCACCTAGGCTACTTGCCCTTGCCTTATGAGACTGTATCAGAATGCAGAGTGCTTTGCAGAAGTCTCTTTTCTTCAGTTCTGTCTCTTGTTTTATGTGCGTGTGTGTTTATATATATATATATATATATATTATACAATGAATTTAGAAGATACTCTTCAAAATCTGAGAAAGAACGATTTTTTCTCTTATAAATGTATTATTTTTGGTTCTGTTCTGATGGTGTTAAGTTATTGTCATTTTTTTAAACTCAAATTACTTTAGTAAAGTTGCAAACCAAAAAAAAAAAAAGTAATTCAGAGTGGTTTGAGGTGAAGTGGCTCACTGTAGGGATGATTTTTGATTTTCTTGGTAGTGGTGAAAGGCAGCAGGGGTCACAGTGTCTTAAACACTAATGCTGGTTGTTGCACTATAATGGTGCTAATGGTAAGATCCATAACCTTTAAAAGGCCTCTATTAACTTGCCATGGACCATATGGTTTTACATAAAACAAACAAAACAAAAAAGTCTCACATCGCCAGTCTCTTTAGGGAGAGTGTGGTGCCTTTCGCTACTTATCATGGCCAAGAACCACCTACTGCTGCAGGAAAAGAAACTTGACTGACATGGAAATAGGCCAATCACAAGTCTGTTATTTTGCCATGACGTGTAGAAGGACCTGATTCACGTTGGACCAATAAGAGCCAGTACAAAATGATACACGGAAGTGCATATACGCAGATGTACAGAGAGCCAGTCAGAATGCAACTGGCAGAATTCTGACAGTGAGGCCAGGTTTGTGCACTGAAAGTATCAGAAAGTATTACTGTAGCTGAGACTACCAAAAGACTTTTGAGATGTCTGGTTTCTATCAGCACCACTGTGAACAATACAGACTCCGTATTTTTCCCACTCTGAATGACTTTCTTTCCACTGAAATGATTGATTTATATAAAAGTAGAATGGAATCCCTCTTTAAAACAGAAATAGCCAGATAAACAGTGCAAAATGATCAAGTAGTGCTTAAGTCAATAATAGAATAGTAAATTTTATCTTGACAACCAATCAGTAATCTAGGTTTTGGAACAAGCGTCTGATTTGGCTCACTGACTGCATAACTAGTGAAATTCAATACTAAATGGGGTGCCATTTTCCAATATTCCTATATAATAAAGGAATCCAGAAGAAGTGTTGAATTTGGATAACCAGCCCTAATTATTATAGAGCATTGTACACACAGGCATCCCAAAGTTGCAGAGCTCACACGCCTCAGGAGCTCAGAGAGCATGATTAGAGTGTGATTAAGAGTTTGTTGAAGCCTCGCCATTAAATCTGCAGACCTTTGTGCTTTTGTCAGCTGCCAGATTGTGTTATCTCATTTCTGCCAACAGTTTAATGGTCTCTAACTTGCTTAAGAAGATAGAAATTGTTGGTTATTGTTCAGATTTAAAGGGGAAGTTTAACATGAGCTCACTTCCTGGTGCTTTTGTGATGAATATGCTTAGTTAGGAGCAATATACTGTACCAATAAAAGTCAATGGGCAAGACTGAGTATGTAGCATGGTTTATGTTATAAGTCACTGTGGATATGAGGGTTTGCCTGATATTATACATGTTGTACTTGTCTGAACTCTTATCTCTAACATTTTCCCACATGAAGCAGCTGTTAATCTTAGAGAACCAGTAAAAATGTGCAGTCTGTGTCGTATTCTGTGTAGCATCTACTAGCTTCCACTGCTAGCTTCTGCTATCTGACAACGATCATCGCTAAATGAAACCTTCAGTTTTTTCAACACACTGACCATGAACAGGACATACTTTTGTGTGTGTGTGTGTGTGTGTGCACGCACTTATCTGGCCTGTTAGCTTAAGAGCATTAGCATAAGTGTTGTAGCCTTAGCTGTTTAATAAAGATGACAGAAAAAGATCTGCTAAGTACTCAAAATGAATAGTTTGCTGCTAAAATTTGTTTATCTGTGCCCTGTCCCTACCCATGTGGTGACTCTGAATCGAGTATCTGTTTGTCTGTTATGTTGTTCAGTGAATTAGCAAAAGCTGTTTATTCAGATTCAAAATAATATCTAAATTGTCCAGGGGAGATCTCTGAAGAGATCAGACATAAGTGATTCCACAATAAAAGGACAAGGTTAAGATAAAGTAAGTTTAAAATCATTTACCAAAGCTACAACACTTAAAGCTTTCATTTTTTGGGCTTTTGGTCAAAAAAAAAATCCATGTATTTTTTCCCATCCTCTAGCACTTTGAGAAGACAATGCTAACTGACTGGAAATGAGATAAATGAAGGGTATATAGTCTCTACATTTTTCTCAGTGCTGTATGTAACCAGCTTGGTTTGTATATGCCACCATTAAACATTTGGCTCTTCAAGGGTTGTTTAGTATAGGCAGTGGTTATATATAGAACTGTGATAACTGAAGGAACATTTGAGTGCGCATTTAAATGGTTGTTCACTATGCTTGGGAATGTGTTGTTTATTATCATTTAAAGAACATTTTTCAGAATCGTGGTCCTATGTATTACAATAAGTGTTGAAGAGTCTTTGGGCACTCTGTAAAACCATCGCTGATGACAGTGTATGATAATGGACTATATCTACTACTCTTATGTCTTGCACTGTAAAAAATTTCTGGCAGCACAGTTCCCATGCATTTGCCGTATTTTTACAGGAACACTACTGTATTTCAAATTTACAGCATATTACTGTAATTGAATAATACAATAATTTACCGTAAATACTGTGATTTACAGTAAAATACTGTAGCAGACTCGCTGTAAATTCACAGCAATTTTTTACAGTGTATGTCTTATTTAAGCGTTTAGATGCATGTCCTTACAGCTGATAATCCACTATCCATGTGGGTTATATATATTTTTGTTTATTAGTGAAGGAAACTTATGGCAGATCCATCAGTATCAGTGTAGGCTGCTTATTATTTATAAATAACCTAAATTGATTGCTCAATATCAGTGTAGGTTACGTCCATTATTGTTTATTAACCAGATGTGACAAAGAGACACAAATAAACGCAGGATTAATAATAGGCTGACTGTCGTCATGGCCTCGCCAAGCACTGAGGTAAGCCATAGTGCAGGAGAAGGGCTGTATGAGCACAAGACAGCTGGCGGTCTGCATCATCCACATGGCATAATGTTTTCTGCACAACAAAGTAATGGAGAGCCTGTGACTTTAACAGCTAAGCAGTGAGTAGGATGGAGGGGGAAAGTGTTGAATCCCACGCAGCCTCCTGACAACTGATATCATCATGTATCAACATAACTGCAGCGAACAATGCACACGGTGCAGTTTCAAACCTCAACCTGCCAGATAGAGCACAAACGCAACACACACCACCCCCCCCCCCAGAACTAAAGTCCACCTTCTCACCATGAGATGAAGGAATATTGTGTGTGTAGAAGCTGCCTACTGCAATTCCTGTCAAAAAAAAAGAGGATGTTTGTACTAAAATGATGCACTTGTTTACCTTAATTTAACCGTGTCCATCAAGTCAAATGAGGAAAACTGTATTGTAATATAAAGGTTTTGAATATGGAATGACATTTAATCACATAAATCAATGCATTTTAATCAAAGAGGAATACCACATTTAAACTTGGAACACAGATTATAAGTTAAAATGCATTAACAAATAAAACAAATCTAAAGTTATATTAGATTTGTGTATGATGGTATTTTAGTGCATGATTTCTATGTAACATGTTCAAATATTAAATCTAAAATGTTCAATTCAGCAACTAAACAGTGATATTCTACAGGGTGGGCCATTTATATGGATACACCTTATATAAAAATATTAATATAGTTATATCAAAAAGTTACATTAAAACCAAGCACACCATTGTTTTTCTTGTGAAATTCCCAATAAGTTTGATGTGTCACATGACCCTCTTCCCATTGAAGAAACAAAAGTTGGATCCAAAATGGCCGACTTCAAAATGGCCATCCCATCTTGAAAAGTTTCCCCCCTCCCATATACTAATGTGCCACAAACAGGAAGTTAATATCACCAACCATTCCCGTTTTATTAAGATGTATCCATATAAATTTGGAGTCAGTGAGTGTATATCACATTCATATATTATCAACAGTCAATGTTTCTAAGTCTCTCACTCTCAAAATGACCTGGTATATCTCACTTTACTGAAGCTTAGCCAATCAATGGTTTATCCCTGGTTATCCTGCAAGGATGTCCAGTGTATTCTTGTCCAGGTGCCTTAAGTATTTTTTATTTTGTAACCCCCCACCGCCGGCCATGTCATTAGCTTTACTTCTACTGCATTATCTCTGCTTCCATAGCATTTGGATATTATCTGCCTTTCCTCAAAACTGTTCCCTGGCTCTTCTTTGGCCTTTATGTTTGTTTTCCCCTCAAAGAGCCTCCTCATGCCTGTGGTCAGCCAATGACGGTGAATCAGTCAATATGGTGCATTGACCACTGGAGCAGAGTGGTGATTTTTATTATAGAAGAGGTTCAAATGGACCTTCCAAGCGTTGGTCTCTAGGACAGCCATTATTTTCCTGCCAGAAGCCCAGTGCTTCCATTGATCATGCTGAAGTTACTCACTGATCAAAGAGCATTTATTGTGCGTTTTTTCCGTCAGTGCACTTAGTATCAGGTCTTCACTGTATGAGTCAATTCTCAGCAGAAATAGCTGCTGGGACATGGTGACATACGGTCCACGGTTTGACCAGTTTGTAGGCAGAAGGTGTTTTTATTTTTTATTTTTTGTCAAAGGCCTAACTTGATGTACTTTGTTTTTAAGTCGTTATGTCTCGTTTACTTGTGGTTGAACTAATGCTAGTTGATCCTCGCAGCACGTACTGAAGATGATGATGACGACAGTAGGGAAGGGAATGAGGAGGGTGATAAAGGTAAAGATGGTGCTGATGATGGGAAAGATGTACGAGACAGTAGTAGAGAGAAGAATGACCGTGATGACTTTTGCTGATGGTGAAGATGATGCTGGTGTGATGTGTGATGACTGCAGGAATGATGAAGATGAGGATGAGGGTACTGTTGAAGGTGATGAAGATGATGTTGAGGATAAAGATGATGAGGATGACTATGGTGGTCATGACTGTAACGATGATGGTGAAGATGATGAGGAAGGTGGTGATGATGGTTGTGGTCGTGATGGCTGTAATGATGAGGGACATGTAGCTATTGCACAACACATTAACTATTTTGACTATGTTCAGGAGCCCTCAGTCGTGTGCCTGTCCTCTGCAGTGTGCTGCTGCTCTGGAATATTAAGTGATTGTAAATCATTTCACCTCTATCTAAGTAAACATGAAGTGCTTGTTTTGTTTGTGCAGACGCCAGGGCGGACCGATCTGAAAGACGGAAACTGTTTCGACATTACACCGTGGGATCGTACGACAGCTTTGATGCATCAAGGTAAGATTAAATGTTCTTTAAATCCATGTTTGAGAGCTGTGTGTGTGTGTGTGTGTGTGTACACACACATGCAGAGAAAGACAGAAAGAGTGCTTAGCCAATTCTGCATTCTACAATTACAGAGTGTATCCCATATTTGCTCTGCATACTTTGCTAGCCCCCTCTCACCTTGTTTTTGCAATGGTCAGGACCCCCCCACAGAGCAGGTTTATATAGGTGGTGGATCATTCTTAGTGCTGTGGTGGTGTGTTATTGTGTTGCTAAGGTTTTTAAACCCTGTGTCCACTCTCTGTCCACTCCTCCCTCGTTGGTCAACCTTGTAGATGTAAAGTCAGAGACAGTAGCTCATGAGTCGCTGCACAGTGTGTGTTGGTCGTCCTCTAGTCCTTCATCAGTGACACAGGACGCTGTCGGCTGGATGTGTTTTGTCTGGTGAACTAACCTCAGTTCAGCAGTGACACTTAGGGCTTTAAAAACTTCAGAGGCACTGCTGTGTCCACTTACACACACTTACACACCAATCAGTGACACATCAGTGTCACTACAGCGCTGAGGTCCTATCCACTGAAAAGACTTTTGAAAATGTTCTCCAATGTGGAGATTTTTGAAAATGACGTAGTCTGTGTTCTCGTGTGGACGAGGAAAATGCATCTTTTAGGGAACGCAGATGTCACACAGCGCGCCTGTCTCGGGCTGAAATCTACATAGCTCCTCCCTCCTCCCTATATAATGAATTACATAAGTCATTAAGTTACAAGGTACACATGCAAATAGCACTAATTTCAGATTATTTCTATTTTAATGCAAATAATGCAGTATTAAGATCAGTCATTCAGTCAATTTATGAATTGCGTAGTGCACTACACAGGGAGCATGTCAGGAGTGATGCTTGTGTCTTGCTTTGTGGTGTTTTGATGTCTCCCTTAAAGAGGTACTATGGCCCCCTATTGGCCTGGCATAATAATGCAGCTGTGTTCGTGTTTGTCTGGATAGGTTTATTTTCAAAAACAGAGAGAATACGTGTGGCCAGGGCCTGAGAATGATGCACCACTCAAATCAACCTTTCTCTTTGGGGAACATGACCATTGAAGGACAAAAGGAGGATTGCAGTCTGTAGTTTATGAGCTGATAAAATGGACAGTGAGTGTGAAACAAGGAAGTGGTTTTAATTCTGTGGCTGATGTATTCGTCTGAGAGAGTTGGAGCACACCTATGAGTCAAAACAAGACGTGCTTTCCAGCTTTATTGTTTACACACACTTCTCTACTGTTAGACTAGAGATTTATCATTACGTTAGCATAGCGCTCTTAGCATTCAGATGTACACATTCCCTGAGAGGATTAATCCTCATACACTGCTGAACCAAGGCCTTATTTTTTAAATAAGTTTTGTTTCTTTAAACCTACACTGTAAAAAATTCCTTGTAAAATTTACTGTAAAATACTGGCAGCAGAGTTCCCAGCCATTTACTGTATTTTTACAGGAACACTACTGTATTTCAAATTTACAGCTTATTACTGTAATTGAATAATACAATAATTTACTGTAAATACTGTGATTTGCAGTAAAATAATGTAGCAGACTCACTGTAAATTTACAGCGAATACATTTCTTACAGTGTACTTAATCCAGACCTGGATTTATGGAATATAAACTGTTCTGAAGCAAAGATTCTTTGTTCGCTTTTTGAAATAATTATCACCGAAAGGCTTTTAGGAAAGGGACAGCGTGGAGAGGGTCGTTAAGCCATTATTCACGGTCCGCAGCACATCAAATGTCTTCTCATTAGCCAGTTGGCCTTTCAATGCCCTGAGAAGTAGCTTACAGGCTCGGGGTTAATTGATCATAACGTTGCTGTGCATACACCGCTGCATCGGAGCATTCATTTATCTTATCTTATGTCAGATATTGCTTTAGAGTTTTTCCTCTTTCACTTACTAAGAATCACCCACACATTCTCTATGAAAGCTGTATTAGAATTGACAGCTATAATTTGTCTGAATCACCAAGCGAGCATGCACAGCTTTTACATCCTGTCTGTCAGTAACACCAACTGCTGACTGACCGCCTCTCAACACAATGGAGAATGGTTTTCCACGTTAAGGGGTACCAGAACCTTTAGCATCAGAGAATTGGAAGTGTTTTTTAGGAGCCATTTGCCAGTTTTACTGAACTATATTTCCAAAAGTAAACTCCGTTACATCAAGGCACACCCACTGCAGACTGTAATCTCTGAATAAAATTCCCTAAAAACGTGACCTTTTAGGCCTGACCTCCAGGGCACACCAGGTGGTGATTACACAAGTTGCGTGCACAGTAGAGCATCTATAGATCTATCTGTAATTTACCTGTAATAGGGCAAATAGAGCCTCTGCACTGTGTAACTTTTGGAGGAAGGTGGGAAAACCACCTTCCTTGATTTTTGGACAGTGCTGTAAAAGTCAGTCCAACTCTCTGCAACTATAAGGAGAGCCCAGAAGCAAAAATACCAATCAGATCTTTAAGTTTCAAATCAGTTGCATAATTTATTATTTTTCTGCTGTTTACATCGTGTCCAAGTATAAAATTTGGAATGTATTATTCATTCATTCATTCATTATCTGTAATTGCTTATCCAGTCGCGATGGGTCCAGAGCCTACCTGTAATCATTGGGCGCAAGGCGGGAATACACCCTGGAGGGGGCGCCAGTCCTTTAAAGAGCAACACACATTCACTCACACACTCACGCCTACGGACACTTTGGAGTCGCCAATCCACCTACCAATGTGTGTTTTTGGACTGTGAGAGGAAACCGGAGCAGCCAGAGGAAACCCACGCAGACACAGAGAGAACACACCACACTCCTCACAGACAGTCACCCGGAGGAAACCCATGCAGACACAGGGAGAACACACCACGCTCCTCACAGATAGCCACCCGGAGGAAACCCACACAGACACAGAGAGAACACACCACACTCCTCACAGACAGTCACCCGGAGGAAACCCACGCAGACACAGGGAGAACACACCACACTCCTCACAGATAGCCACCCGGAGGAAACCCACACAGACACAGAGAGAACACACCACACTCCTCACAGACAGTCACCCGGAGGAAACCCACGCAGACACAGAGAGAACACACCACACTCCTCACAGACAGTCACCCGGAGGAAACCCATGCAGACACAGGGAGAACACAACACACTCCTCACAGACAGTCACCCGGAGGAAACCCACGCAGACACAGGGAGAACACACCACACTCCTCACAGACAGTCACCTGGAGGAAACCCACGCAGACACAGGAAGAACACACCACACTCCTCAGACAGTCACCCGGAGGAAACCCATGCAGACACAGGGAGAACACACCACACTCCACACAGACAGTCACCCAGAGTGGGAATCGAATCCACAACCTCCAGGTCCCTGGAGCTGTGTGACTGGGAGACTACTTGCCAGCTGCCGGACACCATGCTGCCGGAACGTATTATTTCATTTATAATATATACATACTATAGTTCCAAATAAAGAATGTTTTGTCATTTTCCTGAAAGTTTAGACTTTTGGAGACAGGGGAGTTTGCTCTGACAGCCACAGTGCATTTGTATTCAGTCATAACCCAAGCATTTGCATCTGTCCAGTGAATCATCCGTCTCTGATCCAAGTCTCTAGGATTAGCAGAAACTCATCAAATATCATCCCATCAATTTCCCAAATTACTTTCTTGGTTCCGTTTCACACCACCGTCATTGCAAAACAACTGTTTACTTATTAATATTTTTGCTGGAAAAGGTTTTTACGGAGAGTGCGAAAGCGCTCATTGTCAGATGGCCGCTTATGTAAGCAGCCCTAATGCTGCGGGTCACTATTGCTCAACACTGACACGAGGAAGGCGTCAAAAAAAATCGGAGCTGTGATGTAATCCAAGGTCACGTTTCGCTGAAATGAAGACGGGTTTTTGCATTTTCTTTTGTTTACAGAATGATTGATTGCAGCAGGAGAGCTTCTCTTAATGTGCTCTTAATGTGAATAAAGTTGACAGGGGTTTACTGATTGCAGGCCAAAGCTTTATTTACCTTTTAGAACGGCTACACTGTCGACTGAATGTCCTCAACACAATCAATGAACAAACTGACCACAGCGAATCTGTGTCTAAAGCCTGGATTATTGAACCTTTTTTTTCATTACTGTGATGCAAGCTAAGTCCATTTAGTGGTGGACACCTTTAGGGTGAAAAGAAGGCAAAAAGGAAAATTCCATAAGCAACAAGCTGAACTCCTACTCAGCAGACACACCCCTCGCACAGAGAACGTTGTCATGGAGACACACAGAGTGAATCCGTTGCGATGCGTTTGCAGTCTACTTCCTGTCGTAGGCCCCCTGACTTACAGGAAAGGAGCTCTTTCTAGGGAAAATTTAGACCGTTTTAAGCTTTTAATGCTTGTTAGCGGCCCAGACTGCAACATCAATTTGACATTATACAACTGCCCTACTTTCAGCTTGTGAATCAGCTCCCAACTCTAAAGATAAATTCAGTGTTTCAGGGTATAGATGCTGAGCAGTGAAGCAATAAAGAGAACATCAGACTTCAGAGCATACACACGTGCAGCTTTGTGTAGGGATACTGATCATTTTTGTATTGCCAGGGTGCAAATATCATGATATATATTTATTTTCAATTTTTTAAACTCAGTTATTTCCTCAATTTATTTAATCCTTCCTTCCATTCATTCATTCATTATCTGTAAGCGCTTATCCAGTTCAGGGTCGCGGTGGGTCCAGAGCCTACCTGGAATCATTGGGCGCAAGGCGGAAACACACCCTGGAGACACCTCACAGACAGTCACCCGGAGGAAACCCATGCAGACACAGGGAGAACACAACACACTCCTCACAGACAGTCACCTGGAGGAAACCCACGCAGACACAGGGAGAACACACCACACTCCTCACAGACAGTCACCCGGAGGAAACCCACGCAGACACAGGAAGAACACACCACATTCCTCACAGACAGTCACCTGGAGGAAACCCATGCAGACACAGGGAGAACACACCACACTCCTCACAGACAGTCACCCGGAGGAAACCCACGCAGACACAGGGAGAACACAACACACTCCTCACAGACAGTCACCCGGAGGAAACACACGTAGACACATGGAGAACACAACACACTCCTCACAGACAGTCACCTGGAGCGGGAATCGAACCCACAACCTCCAGGTCCCTGGAGCTGTGTTCCTGCGACGCTACCTGCTGTACCACCGTGCCGCATCCATTCATTAATTCGTTCATATTCTTTAAAGGGTCCGGAGCCTACCTAACCTCACTCACCCAGTCACACACACACTCCTGTGGAGAATTTCACACACTCACCCAGTCACTCACTCTCTCACACACACACACACCAACAAAAAAAAAAAAACACAAGTGGAAATTTCCTCACTGCAACATCCACTTGCCCCCATGTGTTTTTGGGCTGTGTGAGGAAACAAGGAACCCCCAGAGGAAACCCATACAGACACTGGGAGAACACACCACAATCCTCACAGACAGGGACCTGAGGCTGGGGTTAAACCCAGGACTTGCAGCAACACTGTGCTGTGCAGCTCTTATCCCAGTATATTACTGATAATTTCACCCTCAAACACAGAGTCCATCCAGTCAGGGAGAGTGAAGTCTAGCATCACGTTAAGTCATGGGCGCAAGAGTCAGAGCCGTCTCCAACCCATTGAGAGCGGGTTCATCTATGTTCTCTTGGACTCCAGGCCATGGACGCCAGGGGCATCACGTTGGATCACTTTGGATTAACACAGTGTTCACTCTCTCGTGCTGCAAAGCCTTGGGAAACCAAACCCAAATCAGATCTACACCACTTGGAACATTTGTTTCTGTATGGAGTACATACACAATCCATGTCCAATGCCGCCTAGTCTTCCCCTGCACATGCCTCTGTATTCAGCGTTAATGTAGCATCAGTGCTTAACTTGAAGTGAGTGCCAGTAAACGCTACAAAAGCAAAGCATCTGACCTTTTGCACAGCTTCGTCTCGCTCTAATAATGAACATCTGAGAGCTGCTCAAAGCAAATTATCTTTGCCATGAAAGCTCGTGCAGCTTGTTAGTTTGTTTGATGTTGGTCATGAAGCATGTGGTACGCTCATGTGACGTCATTAAAATAATGTAAACCTTAATGGGCTTTTATCGTCACTGAAGAATGTGCAGCAAAATTGTGCCTTTGCATTTAACCAATCCTTGGCAGTGAAAACACACACACATATATTATTGCACTAGAGACAATGAGTACACACACACCTGGAGCAGTGGGCGGCCATTCCAGGGTTAGGTGCTTTGCTCACGGTCATCTACACCGTGGATGTTGAGGGAGGAGACAGTGCTTTTCAAACACTCCCCCGACAACCTCAGTTTTTCCTGCTAGTTGAGGGGATGGAACTGGCAACCTTCTGCTACCAAGCCTCTCAAAGAAGGGGGTTGTTTCCTGTCTGAGTCCAAAAGTTACATAGTGCAGTTTCTAATGTGTCTGGAGTAGCAAGACAGAGGCCTTACAGCTCCAGCCTGAAATCCCTCATACAGATGATGTGTTGTCATGTTGCTTTCTATGTATACGTCCAAAAGTTTGTGGCCACCTACCCTTCTTTCTCTCACCGTACTGGGTATTTTGAAACACTGACGTTGGAACATTTCTTTGAGGGTTGGATGGCGTTCAGCCACAAGGGCAGTGCAATTGGATGATTCATTCGGGATCCCAAACATCATTTCAAGTCATCCCAAAGGCTCCAACATTTAGAAGATGGTAGGACACCACCCCCTGCCTCCGCCACCCCCTTTGATTTCAGGACAGTGCTGTATCAGTGAATTTCTCTCTGCAACTGTAGGGGTTCTGTTAGTAGTGGTGCTGTTAGGGTCTGGGTTCCTCTGCATATAGACCCTCATCAAGCTAAAAACAGACTTTCCAGCTTCACAGAAAGCTTAACGCATGCCACAAATGAACCTATTTATCTTCCACTGGCAGCTTTGGCACAGTGTTAGGGCCTGTAACTATACTGAGGGAAGGGCTGATGAAGTATTGTTTAAGAGAAACAGGAGTAAAATGAGCGTTCTCCGAGAGCGTGCAGGTTTGAATTCACCTCATTTACGAGTGAATAATGAGTCTTGATGCTTGATCTGTGATTAGCCAGCCAGGATATTAATGACCTCTATGACAACACCACAGTAAGTCCCTACACACACACACACGCGCGCACGTGTGCATGCACACGCGCACGCATGCACGTACACTTACCCCTCCCTGCCAAGCAGATTATGTAGCTATGGTAACCATGCATCATTCTGCAGGAGTCAGCTCTCTGCTTTCTGAAGGCTTTCAATACTCCCATGCAAACTCAGCGTACAGTTTATCAGCTGAGAGTTTGTCAGAAACCATCACAGAGCTCTGACTGATGTGAAGTCTTTTATCTTAGAATCAAGCGAGGCGTGTTCATAATGTTCTGATTGTCCTCGTGCAGTGTGCTTTAGAGGTGCGTGATATAATCAGTGCTTGTGCTGTGATATTTTTCGGAAAGATTTCAAACCGACATTGAGTGCCACACTAAAGTGCTAACGATCATCTGGCATGATTTGGGTAAAAAGCATTCTTCTAAAGTAGAAAGAAACAAACACACTGCACTTCTAAGAAGTAAATACATCCTGAAAATTTGAACAGCACTTGTATAAATCACAATGGGTCTAATTTAGAATCTTCTTAGCGTGCTACAGGCTTTCTAACCACCAACCCTCTATACATCACTGAACCTTCCCTGGAATATTACTAGCAGGTAGTTTCGCAGTCAGACAGCTCTAGGGTCCTGGAGGTTGTAGGTTCGAGTCCCGCTCCGGGTGACTGTCTGTGAGGAGTGTGGTGTGTTCTCCCTGTGTCTGCGTGGGTTTCCTCCGGGTGACTGCCTGTGAGGAGTGTGGCGTGTCTGCGTGGGTTTCCTCCGGGTGACTGTCTGTGAGGAGTTTGGTGTGTTCTCCCTGTGTCTGCTTGGGTTTCCTCCGGGTGACTGTCTGTGGGGAGTGTGGTGTGTTCTCACTGTGTCTGTGTGGGTTTCCTCCGGGTGACTGTCTGTGGGGTGTGGTGTGTTCTCCCTGTGTCTGTGTGGGTTACCTCCGGGTGACTGTCTGTGGGCTGTGGTGTGTTCTCCCTGTGTCTGCGTGGGTTTCCTCCGGGTGACTGTCTGTGGGCTGTGGTGTGTTCTCCCTGTGTCTGCGTGGGTTTCCTCCGGGTGACTGTCTGTGAGGAGTGTGTTGTGTTCTCCCTGTGTCTGCGTGGGTTTCCTCCGGGTGACTGTCTGTGAGGAGTGTGTTGTGTTCTCCCTGTGTCTGCGTGGGTTTCCTCCGGGTGACTGTCTGTGAGGAGTGTGTTGTGTTCTCCCTGTGTCTCCGTGGGTTTCCTCCGGGTGATTGTCTGTGAGGAGTGTGGTGTGTTCTCCCTGTGTCTGCGTGGGTTTCCTCCGGGTGACTGTCTGTCGGGTGTGGTGTGTTCTCCCTGTGTATGCGTGGGTTTCCTCCGGGTGACTGTCTGTGAGGAGTGTGGTGTTTTCTCCCTGACGCCCCCTCCAGGTTGTGTCCCCACCTTACGCCTAATGACCCACCGCAACCCTGAACTGTGTTAGTGAGGGCTGTGTTTGTTAGAGCAGAGGTATGTTTATGATAATATATAAATATCGGTTTGTAATAGAACAGTTCATATACTGATATATTGCACATGTATTTGAGAAATCTGGGGTAATGTTTGAACATTGTTTCTTTGTTTTCTTTAGAGATTAGAAAATTAAGCAGCACTCGACTGATCTTTCTCAGGCTGTACTGTTGTGTACAGAATCCATCTCTTCCTGTCTCCCACTCTCCATCTCTCTCATTTTTTCTCTGTCCCGTTTTCTCTATCAATTTCTCACTTCACTATTCTCTTCTGTCTCCTGCCACTCATTCATACTCTCTCTATCTCTCATTCTCTTTTCTCTCTACATATTCCCCTCCCTCTCTCAACCCCTCCTTGCTTCTCTCTTATTCTTTCCCTCATTCCTTCTACAGCTTTTTCTCTCCTCTCTGAGTGTCTCTTTTGCTTCTGTCTTAAAATCTCGCTTATCCCCTTTATCATTCTTCTTCTCTTCTCCAACTCCTTCTCTCTCACTTTCTGTCTTCCATCTAGTATATATGTAGTCTCTTTCTCAGTCTCCCCAGTCTGTCTTCTCACTTATTTTCCACTTTCTCTCTCTCTCTCTCTCTCTCTCTCTCTCTCTCCCCATCCCTTCCATCACCATCTCCCACTCTCTCGTTCTCCTTCACTCTCCCCCTCCCTCTCTCGCTCTCTCCCCATCCCTTCTCTCTCTTTCTCTCTCGGCTCCCTACCTCTCCTTTTTCTCTTACATCCCTGTCTCCCCTTCTCTCTCTGTGTCTCTCTCTGAGTCTCTCTCTGTTATGTCTCTCCTCCTCCTCCTGGCGTCTTAAAGGCGCCTCTACATGACTGGATGTGAGTGAGTGAGAGAGAGTGTGTGTGTGTGTGTGTATGTGTGTGTGTGTGTGTGAGTGTGCGTGGCGGCGCGATGCTGTACTCGTCCGCGCAGCAGCGCGTGCCCTCGGCGGCGTGGCTGCGGTGTGTCAGCCGCTCTCGTGGCTCCTCCGTGCGCTCCGCCGCAGTGGCCATGATGCGGATGGCCGGCTGGAACACTAACGGTCGCTATGCGCGCGATTTTCTCCACAGCGACTGTGTGATCGAAGAGAAGACAGTGGTGCTGCAGAAGAAGGACAATGAGGGGTTCGGCTTCGTCCTGCGAGGGGCCAAAGGTAAGACAGGGGCCACTCTGCTGCCCCCTCAAACCTCCCCCACCCCCACCCCCATATGTCAAGTGCTTATTTACCCTCCCACTCCATCACTCCTTTTGGTGTGACCCCCTCTCCCCCCCAGCTCCTTCCAAACGGCGTGTGATGTCTTTCCTTGCCGCATCACTAGTGCATTAATATGCTTGGTTGCCCCCTTTTCTCAACCCACCCACCCCAGCTTTACTACCCTCTACGGCCTGTGATGTGTGTTTGTAGCCCATTTTATTCCTGTATAGTCTCCTTAGTGCATATGTTGGTTTAATATTGCCCCAGCACCTACCCCCTGCCCACACGGCATGTGATGTATTTACATGCCCCATCACTCCAGTGCATTTTATATGCTTTATTTTATCACCCCTGTATAAAGTCCCCCCTCCTCCCCATCACCCAGAGTGCATGAGTTTGTTTTATTTGACCCTGTCCCACTCCTCTCCCCTGCCCCTATGTTCTCTGTTTGATTATTGAACCTCTCAAACTCATATACATGTGCTGTTTTTATTTGCACCAACCCACCCTCACTCCAGTGCATGTAGGGTATTTATTTACCCCTCCCTAGTTACATTAATTTGCCTCCCACCCTCACTCCTTGGCATGGGTTGTTTATAGTTGCTCCCTACACACTATTCAGTTCAGGTACTTTGTTCATTTGCCACTTTCACCCCTTTTTTTGCCCCTACCCTCACTCCAATGCTTTTCAAACCTTCACTCCTGTGCTTGTGGTATGTTTATTTGCCCCTCACACATTCCCCAACTGCATGTGCTGTGTTTAATTGCCTCCTGAAGCTGCATTAATTTCATTAGAATTTATGATTATATTTGATCCTTTATTTGCCCTCGTAGGTGTCTCTTGTTACTCCATTGGTGGATCTGATTTTATTTGCCCCTTCGCCCCACCCAAGTGCATGCATCATACACAATTGCATTGCCCCTTGGCTGGGTAGCATCAGCAGACAAACTTTGATTTATTTGAATTTTTATTTATTTATTTATTTATTGGGGTGTGTGTGTGTGTGTGGGGGGGGGGGGGGGCTGTAAAAGTTTAGTTGTATTATTAATTCCCATGAACCTCGGACATTACATAATCCCTTTGTCTCATGCCTTTGTGTGTGTGTGTGTGTGTGTGTGTGTGTGTGTGTGTGTGTGTGTGTGTGTGTGTGTGTGCATTTAGTCTTTAAGGGTGACCTAAAGTCCCCAGGATGATAAAAGCATGAACATTGTGTGGTTAAGATGATCTTCACAAGAGGAAATGTCTTCTCCTTAAATTAAAGCTCCTAAAAGAAAAAAGGCATGAGGCCTTGACTGATGTGGTTGTGGTTGCTGAGGTTACAGTGAGTGAGCGAGAGTGTGTGTGTGTGTGTGTGTGTGTGTGTGTGGTGTTGGGGACAGCAGCATCTAAGGGCTGCACTGGACTGACCGCTTCACTTGGCTCTGGATCTCTCTCCATTCCCCTCTCTCTCTCTCTCCATTCCCCTCTCTCTCTGTCTCTCTCTCTCTCTCTCTCTCTCTCTCTGAGACTCAGCTGTTCCTCCTGTGCGGCATATCCTCAGTCCATTTGAACTGAGCCTAATGCAGCACTGTTAATTTGCCTGAGTTGTCAATATAAAGATCATAAATATGTTAATTGCAGGAGGCCACTCTTGCTTTGATGAGGCCTGGGTTCCACTGATTAACACGGCTCATGAAATATCTTCTGACAGTCTGAAGCAGTCTCACGCAAAAACATAAGGGCAGGAACAGATGTTGAAGCCTGATATAGTGCCTCGGTGTTACACCCTATGCATCATCACCATTAAAAAAAGCATCTGTCACCAAAAATGAAGCTGAGAAAACATTCTTAACTTTGACAGGAAGCATCATGTAATAAAGTGTTATTCCAAATCATTTCAGAGCATTTATGATAGTCTTACACAGCGTAAAGGATGTAGACTGTGTTGAGACGATAGGTGAAAGCAGCTATAGCTTTGGACGGTGGTGATAATAAGTCAAGATAACGACACTTTAAACCACATGAATGTCCTACGCCACTCGGCCGTCGTCTGAATCCCAGGCTTGTGTCAGGGCTGCGGTGAGCAAGTGCACAGCATTTGAGCTGAAAGGAAAGAAGCTGCTGTGAAGGGAGTGTGCAGCACTGTGGAAGTGAGGAAAACTCTTCAGCTTCACCATGCGCTGCAAGAAAACATGATGTCTTGGCAGGTGAAATCACCTTAAACCCTAGTCAGTGTATCTGATTATATTTCACTGTAGGTGTCCCTTCTTAAGGCTGCATGACAGCTGCATAAGGCTTTCACGACAAGTGACACACACACACATCTGTAAAAGCTTATTCCAACTAGCAGCAGTGGTCAGACATGTTGCTGTTGTCAGATTCAGCCTAGAAAGTGTAATGACCACTGCTGCTTGTTGGGATTAGCCTTTATAAGAAGAGAGAGAGTGTGTGTGTCAGCAGGTAGTGTCGCAGTCACACAGCTCCAGGGACCTGGAGGTTGTGGGTTTGAGCCCTGCTCTGGGTGACTGTCTGTGAGGAGTGTGGTGTGTTCTCCCTGTGTCTGCATGGGTTTCCTCCAGGTGACTGTCTGTGAGGAGTGTGGTGTGTTCTCTCTGTGTCTGCGTGGGTTTCCTCTGGGTGACTGTCTGTGAGGAGTGTGGTGTGTTCTCCCTGTGTCTGCGTGGGTTTCCTCCGGGTGACTGTCTGTGAGGAGTGTGGTGTGTTCTCCCTGTGTCTGCGTGGGTTTCCTCCCATAGTCCAAAAACACACGTTGGTAGGTGGATTGGCGACCCAAATATGTCCGTAGGTATGAGTGTGTGAGTGAATGTGTGAGTGTGTGTGTTGCCCTGTGAAGGACTTGCGCCCCCTCCAGGGTGTATTCCCACCTTGCGCCCAATGATTCCAGGTAGACTCTGAACCCACCGCGACCCTGAACTGGATAAGAGTTACAGATAATGAATGAATGACCTAAATAACATTATCATATACTTACTACAATATCAAAACAGCTTAAAAATAAATAAATAAAACCTATATCCACTAGATTTAAGATGACTTCACTTGCAAAGGCCTCATTTTTGGAGCGTGTGATTTTGTTGCCTTTGTCATTGTTTTATGGATGTATGGGTTCATCTGTAAAGTTGACTCTTATTAGAGTCTTATTAGACTCTTATTATTATTTGAGTTGATCAAACAGGAAGCACAAACATGGCCTAAAAGGTCAGGCAAAGGTGAACACCTCAGATGTAGTTGACATGTGTAGCATTTTTCATCATGAGATTGTTGGAGAAGTTTGAGACTTTTAAACCCAGTTCATAAAGTTCCACTTGTTTTACGTCATTGCGTCGTCTGAAAGTGTCTTATTCCACTGGCAGGTGGCAACATCACAAGGCAGATAATTGTGTTGGTTTCCAGAAATAATGCTCAAAGTGAGTCTAATTATCTGACGGTGGAATAAGGCACCTTCACTTTGTTGAAACTGTGTAAAACTTGTAGAAGTGTTTAGAAATAGACAGAATGGTCTTATGTTGTTGGTATTAGTTAATAACTAATAGTAAATATTATTTATATTGCTCATATCTGTTCTCACTGGCCAATTTATCTGTCAGAAATTCCAGTTTATTTATTGGAAACACCTTGTACTTTCATCTATTGGTTAACTTTTGAGGTCGAGCTGCCTTTAGATTCACTGTCTGAGTGTTGCTTGTCAGTCTGGGTATCTCCTCATGTCATACACAGTTCTTTGTCTGGTGGACCACTGTAGGCACTGACACTCACAGGGGTTTATGCGTGAGTGTGTGTGTATCAGCGTCGTTGTGGTTTTACAGACGTCAGCGTCACTGCTGGGTTCAGAGTCCTCCACCACTCAAACATGTCTAGACAGTGACTGTGTGATGAAGGGCCAGAAGATGGTTAACTCAAACAATGCTGCAGTATCTCACTGTACAACAGCAAGGTGGACCTCCGGTGCAGTTGTTTCAGTTAAAGAGGCCAGTCAGTGAATACAGAGCCGTGTCATATTTAAATATTCCCTGCTTTGACCTTGTGAACACTAGACTTCCTCTTGTTCTCGTTTTCAGAACGTTACCTCACACATTTTACAGCCAGGGCATGAGGTCTCTAGATTTCACTGGGGTTTGGTGTAGAACAGAGGTGGGCGAGATGTTAACATTATCATACCATGACACATAAAGACCCAATGATATTGATTCAGTGAAACATTCATTCATTCATTATCTTTAAGCTCTTATCCAGTTCAGGGTCACGGTGGGTCCAGAGCCTACCTGGAATCATTGGACGCAAGGCAGGAATACACCCTGGAGGGGGCGCCAGTCCTTCACAGGGCAACACAGACACACATTCAATCACACACACACTTTTGAGTCGCCAATCCACCTACCAACGTGTTTTTGGACTGTGGGAGGAAAGCGGAGCACCCAGAGGAAACCCACGCAGACACAGGGAGAACACACCACACTCCTCACAGACAGTCACCCAGAGGAAACCCATGCAGACACAGAGAGAACACACCACACTCCTCACAGACAGTCACCCAGAGGAAACCCACGCAGACACAGAGAGAACACACCACACTCCTCACAGACAGTCACCCGGAGGAAACCCACGCAGACACAGAGAGAACACACCACACTCCTCACAGACAGTCACCCGGTGTGGGAATCGAACCCACAACCTCCAGGCCCCTGGAGCTGTGTGACTGTGACACTACCTGCTGCGCCACCGTGCTGCCTCAGTGAAACATATGGTTTATAATAAACTTGACTTACAATCTACACGCTAAAACATATCACCATTGCCCACCTCCAGAGCCGAGTATGTCTTATGTCCTGTAATCTTTTTATCTCTCTGGTTTTTGCTTCTCTTCTTCTGACCCTCAGCCGACACCCCGATCGAGGAGTTTACCCCCACCCCGGCCTTCCCTGCGCTGCAGTATCTGGAGTCTGTGGATGAAGGAGGAGTGGCGTGGCAGGCTGGACTCAGGACCGGAGACTTCCTCATCGAGGTAGGAAAAGAGCTGGAGCTGTGTTTCAAACTGGTTCTGTGCTGGAAAATCTGGAAAATGCTGGAAACAAGGGACCACCAAAAAGTGGGGTAAATAATCACTGTTCCCTACTTTGAGGGAATGTCATGGACATGGCATTATATAAGGCACTGGAACAAAAGCATAGAGCACGGAAATGGCCCCTAATCACACTTCTTAATCACCTCTTTAGAAAACCATTAACTTTAGATTATAAGGGCCCCTTAAATGTCCCCTAATGACCATTACTTCCATTATATAAATATATATGGTTACTGGTCACTATTCCCTCCATCTAGGCATTATACAACACTCTACTATAGGGAAGATAAATGGCCACCACTCTCTATTTCCTACATTCAAAGAGAAAGAGTAGAATTCAAGTGAGCTGTTACTTAGCACACACAGGGAGCTAGTGAATCTGCAACTGCCATAACTTTTTGTACAAAGCAGTGCATTGTGGGTAGTTCATTTCTGCTCTGTTTCTTTACTACGCATGCTACATTTCTGAATATATTTGTACACTACCTCTTGAGGTATGAGATTGTGAGATCTTAAGAGTTATACCTAGGTGTTGTTGTTTTCCAACCATGGCAAAATGGTAGACTCCATAAATAGTGCACTGTTGTTAGTAAGACCTAGTTTTGGACGTGGCTCTTGAGCGTGTGCTGCTTGGGAAACATGGCACTGTGAAAGCGGCAGTGGTGCCTCGGTTCTGTGACTAGCTGCATGTTTATAATGTGGGAAATTTTTGACAGAGAGATTGCAAAATAGATTTAATTGTTTTGTTGACGTATTGATAGAGAATGCTTCTAAAAGGTGGTTCAGTCCTGTTTCTGCTGTGCTGAGACTCGCTGGAAGCTGTGTTTGGGATTTGGCTTTAGATCCTCTCCTGAAAAACCAGCCCTTTCCCAGTGCTGGACGCTTCCCACCTATGGATCCTGAAGTGGATGTGTTGAATCATTCACACGTTTGTGTCAACAGGAGAACATTTATATAAAGCCTGAGAGTGTGAACACGAGGGAAGGTCACAGTTACATCTTTAATGAGAACACAGAGGCACACAAACACACACACACACACACAATCTCTCTCTTTCCTGGATGAGGCTTCGAAAGCACAAGGTGGTCTTCCCTTCAGGAAGCATTTCCTTCCTGCCCGTTTGTTTGTGGGATTGTGGAGAAAGACACAGCAAAGCCATCAACCTTGACTTGTCCCCACTGTCATAGTACAGACTCATAACTCTGTTCAAAAGATGTTTTCAGCATTCCTTTATATAATTATTATTTTTATGTAACTGGGCAAGTCATTTAGAAAATGCATTATTTACAGTGGCAGAGAGAGAGGATTGCAGTGACAGGCCAACAGACAAAAATCATTCATTCATCCATTATCTGTAAGCGCTTATCCAGTTCAGGGTCGCAGTGGGTCCAGAGCCTGCCTGTAATCATTGGGCGCAAGGCGGGAACACACCCTGGAGGGGGCGCCAGTCCTTCACAGGGCAAAACACACACACACACATTCACTCACACTTATGGACACTTTTGAGTCGCCAATCCACCAACGTGTGTTTTTGGACTGTGGGAGGAAACCGGATCACCCGGAGGAAACCCACGCAGACACAGGGAGAACACACCACACTCCTCACAGACAGTCACCCAGAGGAAACCTACGCAGACACAGGGAGAACACACCACACTCCTCACAGACAGTCACCCGGAGGAAACCCACACAGACACAGAGAGAACACACCACACTCCTCACAGACAGTGACCCGGAGGAAACCCACACAGACACAGGGAGAACACACCACACTCCTCACAGACAGTCACCCAGAGGAAACGCACACGGACACAGTGAGAACTCACCACACTCCTCACAGACAGTGACCCGAAGGAAACCCACGCGGACACAGTGAGAACTCACCACACTCCTCACAGACAGTCACCCGGAGGAAACGCACACGGACACAGTGAGAACTCACCACACTCCTCACAGACAGTAACCCGGAGGAAACGCACACGGACACAGTGAGAACACGCCACACTCCTCACAGACAGTCACCCAGAGGAAACCCACGCAGACATGGGGAAAACACACCACACTCCTCACAGACAGTCACCCGGAGGAAACCCACGCGGACACAGGGAGAACACACCACACTCCTCACAGACAGTCACCCGGAGGAAACCCACGGAGACACAGGGAGAACACACCACACTCCTCACAGACAGTCACCCGGAAGAAACCCACGCAGACACAGGGAGAACACACCACACTCCTCACAGACAGTGACCCGGAGGAAACCCACGTGGACACAGTGAGAACACACCACACTCCTCACAGACAGTCACCCGGAGGAAACCCACGCAGACACAGGGAGAACACACCACATTCCTCACCGACAATCACCCGGAGGAAACCCACACAGACACAGGGAGAACATGCCACATTCCTCACAGACAGTCACCCGGAGGAAACCCACGCAGACACAGAGAGAACACGCCACACTCCTCACAGACAGTCACCCAGAGGAAACCCACGCAGACACAGGGAGAACACACCACATTCCTCACAGACAATCACCCGGAGGAAACCCACACGGACACAGGGAGAACATGCCACATTCCTCACAGACAGTCACCCGGAGGAAACCCACGCAGACACAGAGAGAACACGCCACACTCCTCACAGACAGTCACCCGGAGGAAACCCACGCAGACACAGAGAGAACACGCCACACTCCTCACAGACAGTCACCCAGAGGAAACCCACGCAGACACATGGAGAACACACCACACTCCTCACAGACAGTCACCCGGAGTGGGAATCGAACCCACAACCTCCAGGTCCCTGGAGCTGTGTGACTGCGACACAAAATTCAGTGATTACAGAAAGTAATCTGTGATAAATTCATGATGAATTAGCCCAATAAAACGCCCCATTATGCCTTAAAGGGCGCATGTCTTACATTTTCTTGTGTTTTCATTTTTCCACTAAGGCCCACTTCTATTATTTGTTTTATATTTGTTTATATTTTTTTATCGTATGATTTATGTCCACCTATTTCACAGATACCTTTTTTTACTGTGCGTTTAAGACAGATGGGTTCTGGGCTCCTCAGTGGCTTAGTGATCTAAGTGTTAGCCCAGACTTCGGGAGAGCGCACACAGGCATCTCTCAGCTGATGTGAGGTTTGAGTTGTGGCTCTCCAGAGTTCGGGTCTGTCCAGAGATGTTGCGTTTGTGCAAAATGAAAAAGTGCAAAACGAAGGCGATGACTGACATCACGTGTCTTGGAGGAAGCATGTGCTGGTTCTCGCTCTCCTGGTGCTGTAGTAAGGGGCATTAAGCTAACAGGCTGATTGCATGAAAATTCTCTGGGGTTTAAAAAAGATATGTATCTCCAAAGAGTAACTTTACAGGTGGAAGTCATTGTAAAAATGTTGGATTCCAATATTATGTTATAATGATATAATATTATGCTATAATGTTACGGTGTATACTATGGTGTATACTACCTAGTACCAAGTTAATATGTACATACCTAGTTGCAAGACATAGGTGGGTGGGTGAGGGTTTGAGAGGTGGAGCTGGGAAAAAACAGGTATAAGTTATCAGCCTGTTAGAAAGGGTTATGGATTTTGACCATTGAAATTGCTACTGCCATTCTTTCCTCATTTTCATTGTTCATAAAATCATGGTGCCGTCGCTCCCCTCTCTATCCCGATTTAACAGCCCCAGGTTCTGAGGAGGGGGAAACAGAGACCTGTACTACCTCTGCTGAATATCTGAGCATATCACAAAACCAGATCTGAGATGGTGAAAAAGAGGACAAGTCTCCAATTAAATGTTTACAGAGAAGGTTATCGACCAATAACGGTAGCTCTACAGTCAGACCGTCCAATCAGAAGACTTTAGGCTACTTCACCACGCCCCCTTCTCACTCAATCGAACCAATCGGAGTAGGGGAGGGCGGGACTAGTTTGTGAACGAAACTTCTCGAAGTTCTATGTAAGCTCTAGAAAAACAATATCCCGGATGTTTGTGAAATTCCGCCCGGACATTTTTTTAGTCTAAAAAAGAGGACATGTCCGGGTAAAAGAGGATGTCTGGTCACCCTAGGATATTTTAGACAACTAATGCTAACATAATAAACTTAAACTTGCATTTAGAATACGGTCAGTTTACTCACCAGACATTTGCTTCTCCTCACTCTTGTTATTTTTTTTAAAAGATTTGACACTTGTCAGGGACTTTTCTTTTGCTGACCAGATCCAATGGATGCTAGCGATGCAGCTATTGGATGAACATAAATGTGAATTGTAACACATGGCTCTTCATCTTCACGTCAGCAAGAAATTAACTCCACCACATGCAGAATTTATGGAAGCACTCGGTTTGTGTCGGATACAGATGAGTAGTGAAAGGATGGAGAAGCAGGGCACGAGAAGTGCAGCCGTGGGAGCTATGTATGAATTATTTGATGGTATTTGAAGGGTTTATGTAGGTTGAACATGCTGCCGCTGAAACAGATTGCATTCTGATGATGTGATTACAGCTAATAAGCCGAGTTACGCGGCCATATGCTGCATAAACAATAAAACAATAGCTTTAGTCCATTTCCCACCCTGATGGCAGTACGTTGTGGATTCAGACTTGAATCTAGGATTTGTCGGGTGATCACTCAGCACCCTGCGCTTCAGTCGATTGATTGATTTGGTAAAATGTCAGTGCCAGCTGTTTTGATGTGCAAATGCGCATTGTTACTTTACAGTGGATGATGAGAGGAACCAACACAAACATAACCAAGATCCAATCTAGAAAAGCATGGAAAAGCATGAAAGACGTGCTCCAGAGCAGCCGCATACAAGATTAAAGTGTAACTACAGCTTTGAACAGTGCTCAGAAGTGTGAGAGGCTCTGCTGGGTAGTTTGTTTCATTTTCATAAGGTTGTATCGTACAATCCAGGTGCAGTGAGTGTGTAATCAGGGTGCAGGGATCTGCACGGATACCGTAATGTGCTTCTCTTTAATCGTATAGATACCTGTCTTCAGCACAGCGGATAACAATAAACGAAATAAATATACGTATATATTTAATTTTAAACAATGTTGGTGTAGTTTTTCACTCCATAGCAACACTTTTCAGCCATTAATGAAAAATTAAGGCGGAGTAACTCTTCAAGGTCACCTTACTCAATGCCATGTGTGGGCTAAAGGGGTTTAAAGCTTTGAAGCATTTGTCTGTGGAGCAAGTGGAGCTGTGTTTTCGAGAGTCATGAACCTGTTGAAACTAATCCAATACACATGGGATGTGATAGAATTGCGAAATACTTGTCAGTACTGCAGATTTCATAAGAAATGTTGGATAAGCAGGTTTCCGGCTTTATTCATTCATTCGTTCATTATCTGTAACCCTTATCCAGTTCAGGGTTGCGGTGGGTCCAGAGCCTACCTGGAATCATTGGGCGCAAGGTGGGAATACACCCTGGAGGGGGCGCCAGTCCTTCAGAGGGCAACACAGACACACACACACACACACACACACATCGTGTGTTTTTGGACTGTGGGAGGAAACCGGAGCACCCAGAGGAAACCCATGCAGACACAGGGAGAACACACCACACTCCTCACAGATTGTCACCTGGAGGGAACCCACACAGACACAGATAGAACACACAAAACTCCTCACAGACAGTCACCCGGAGGAAACCCACGCAGACACAGGGAGAACACACCACACTCCTCACAGACAGTCACCCGGAGGAAACTCACGCAGACACAGGGAGAACACACCACAGTCTTCACAGACAGTCACCCGGAGCGAGAATTGAACCCACAACCTCCAGGCCCCGTGTGACTGCGATGCTCCCTGCTGCGCCACTGTGCCTCCCCGACTTTATTCAGTAGATGTTTAATGTTAATTGTGTTAAAACAGTCAACAATTCTGACTGGAATCGCACTTTCATATGTTCGTATGTGTCCACCCCGTAAGCAAAGTAGTAGTCTGGTGTTTTACTGCTTGGTCATTTCTCCCCACTCCTGATGACCTTGCAAACAATTGGCACTCTTTAATCGTGCAGTCAATGTTATTGACCGCCTTCCTGTCCAGGAGCTCAGGGGACGTTTTACAGCTTCAGAGACGGAGCTGCTGCTCTCTCACTGTTTGACTGATGGATGTGTCTGGGGGGGTCTCTGTGTTGGTGTGTGTGTGTGTTTTTTGGGTATCTATGTGTGTGTCTCCGCTTTCTAAGACCATCCAGATAACACCAACCCCGACAGACAGAGCTCTTCTACGCCTCCTGTCCACTACTGTATGTTACAGTCAGAGCTGTGCTGACAGAGAGGTTTGTATTTGTTTATAAATATAGCTGCTGTCCAAACAAAACCTTGTATATTTGCCTTTGTTGTTCAATTTCAAAATTCAGTTTGAAGAAATGACATAGAACTCATTATCCTTAGGGGAGATGTACCCAGTTCTGTTACGTTAGCCAACAAAGTGTCACGTAGAGTAGCATTATAAGGCCGTTACATTCACCCAGACAGAGCCATGGAGAGAGCCATGGACTGCAGTGAGAGGCATGACCAGGGATTTGTGATTGTTTCACAGTATCCATTAAATGCTGTGCTGGAGTGTTTGGGATGTCACTCCTTTATTTACTTGTGTTTCATACACTGTAAAAAATTGCTGTAAATTTACAGCGAGTCTGCTACAGTATTTTATTGTAAATCACAGTATTTACAGTAAATTATTGTATTGTTCAATTACAGTAATATGCTGTAAATTTGAAATACAGTAGTGTTCCTGTAAAAATACAGTAAATGGCTGGGAACTCTGCTGCCAGTATTTTACTGTAAAATTTACAATTTTTTACAGTGTAGGATATATTTAAACTGCCTTTTAGCATAATAACAATATAGTTTTATAGCCTAATGATCATCCACTTAGGCTTAATCTCACTGCTTTTGATGCTGTTGCATGGCTCTCTTTCGCCGTGTGATCACACAGAAATTAAGTAAAGAATCCGCCGCGCTCCAAATGGAACCGAACGAGGTTCAGTCTGCCCGCTTCTGATTGGCTAAACAGAGTGCATTAACATTAAACTGGCTGAAATTTCCTCACAGACCAGCATTATAATAAATTGGATGAAGCACATATGGATACGTACTGTAAATGCTTTTTAAAATTGTTTTGTTTGTTTTTCTCACCCCTTATTGCTCACTAGCAGCTCAACATTTTTTATTGAATTTATTCATTTATGTATTTCATATTGAAACTGGTCTAAAATGCTGGTCTATTCCCATTACAGCAATAGAATGACTTCTGGGGCCCTGGGGAGGTGATATGATACAATGTGTTTAATATGACCACTGTTGGGAACTGAAAAGATGAAGATCTGTTTTGTTTGCTGTAGGAGTTAAACAAGCTGTGGTCATCTTGTGGCCATGGTTCTGTATTTGGAGCTTCAGCAGAAACCTGTACACACCTCAGTGGTCCTTTCTGGATGATGGCTAGTCCATTTTCTGGCAGGCCTTCTTCATGCGCTCCTGTCAGTGTTAGAGATCCAGCAGGAAGCTCCAAAGCCGAGCAGCGGCTTTACTGAAAATACACACACTCCCACTGGCCTCAGTGTGTGGGCACCAGCATCTCTCGCTTGCCCCTCTCATCTCACTCCTCTCTCACTCTGCTGCTCCTTGCATCTTCCTGTTCTTTTCTCATGGCGGCTGTATTCTAGTGCACTCTTCTTCTTTCTTCTCATTCTCTTGAATCAGTCTTTCTTCTCTTTTCCTTTCCTTAACTCGCTGGGAATCTTTTCCTTTTCTCTACACTTTCCTTCACCTCTCCTCGCTCTACTTTCTCAGAATGCTACACTATATTTCTTTCCTCTCCTCTCCCCTTCTGCTGCTCTCTCTCCTCAGGTCTCCTCTCCTCCACCTCCATTTTGTGTCCATATTAGCTTAGACGTTTCACACAAGGTCACTCTGTGCCCATGTTGTATTGTCCATTTAATGAAAAGTATGCATTATTGATATGTGCGTGTATAATTGATCAGTCTTGTTCCCCCACGCCGTAAGCTGAACAGGCTCGTTGCTCTCTGTACAGAACCAGCTTTATTCTTGGTGTCTCCATCACAGGAGAGAAGCAACCTCCATAGCGCTGCAGTTAACATCCGCACAAATACAGTCAGTCTGGTTTAGTCCGGTTATAATAATAATAATAGCAACTATAAATACTTTTGTTCATTGTGTTAAATGACTAACGCTAATACTGTGACTTTTCCCCAAAAAGAATGTATTCACAATAAATTACAGCAGCATAGTATTAACATACGGATTCTACAAAAATGTATCATATTGTAGTATATTCTATTGTAATGTTTTAACTTTTTATTGTTTTGTTTTAGTTGAAAGTAGAGATGCCACAAGGACCGATACTTCGGCACCAAGTCGATACTAAAATTATGAAAACGATATGGTTCTTGCGTATTGTGGTACCGGAGGTACCGAAGGGTTAATTGATCTCCCAGACAACACAAGGTCACCATAATGAGCCTACACGCTTATAAGCAGAGAAAGCTAAAACAACAACACCAACACGAGGAATGGCGTCAGCTGGAGAAGCAACAGTTCCGTTGTGACTGGTTACGGAACGGAAAAAAAAGTTACGTATCGAAATATTTAACGTTTGAGTCCAGAGATTACTCGCACACAAAGCATACCAGCGCTTACCTTGAGTCTTTCCGTCAAACCATTCATTAGTAATCTTCATGTTTGTGTAAAGAGTACTGGCAAAATGTTTACAAAAAGTACTGAACATGATTGCTGTGTAGCTAAGGCTCTCAGCATTCCAATGACACGTCAGTCAAGATTGTAGACTAATCAGGGGCCAAGTTACGACGATGCGCAACCAAGGAGGATGGACAAACACAGACCCACACTTCAGCAGAGCGCATTCGGGTTCAGTGTCTAAACAATAATAACAATAATCAAGACAATAAATATGTCTTTAAATCTTAGATTAGCTGCTAGTTCACATGCATTTGCTTCATTGGTTTATGTTTTGTCGTGGTACCGAAATTGGTATCGAGAATCGTGGAATTTGAATGGTATTGGTACCGACTTGTACATTTCTGGTATCGTGACGTCCCTAGTTGTAAGTAATTTCAACAGTGGACAGGGTACACAGCACCTTACACATCAGAGTGCAATGTCTATTCGTCCTGTATCATTTACAGCATACAGAGCTACTCTGAAACATGATACAGAGGTAGGCTAATACACTCTTACTGGTGTGGTGTCATCAGTGATTACATTTAAACGCTAAAGGAATCCAGCACTTGCTTGACGAGAGCAACCCAAATCCGTTGATCACAAGCGACCCCTTGACCAATGAACTCTCACTTTTGAGGAGGATGTGCTGTCCTCCTCGGTGTGTGTGCTTGGTGTTCTGGAAAGTGTATAGCGGAGTGAGACAGCAGCAGTAGAGTGAAGCAGGCTGTGGACTGCAGGAGATGCCTGTGAGCTTCCTCGTGGCCTGATAACCGCACCGTCCATCACGAAGCTGCCCCTTCAGTGCACAACAGCACTCAATAACCGCCTTAAATCCACATCAGTGAGCCACTCTAAACCAGCCTGGAATCTGCGTTTTATATCAGTGTATGATGATTAGTTATAGGCCACTCTTCTCTCAAATAATTGTAATTGCAAGCTTGTATAAAATAGTGGGAAGGACAGAAAAAATAGCCAGGTTTTTATGATAGATGATACATATCATGATATTTTGACACACAAGCATCATATTTAATAACTGCTGTCAAAAACTGTGAATAGTAATTACAGCGTTGAACTGCACTAAATTGTGTTAAACTGGCCTTATCTTGCTTTAGTGAGAACGTCCACAGTACGTCCAGATATGCGTATTGTTATATAATGATGCTCTGGAAGAAGTGCCTTGGTGATGATGCTAGAGGACGGCCTGTCTCATTGATGGTGATTACGACTGTTAAAATATACATGATGCAGAGGTATGTACTGACCTGGACTGGTCCATGCATGCTGTGACAAACTAGGGCTCATGTTGTAACACGGAGCAACGGTCACCTAGCAACCAGCAGCAGTATTGTGTCTGAGCATGGTGCTGAAAGCAGCTCAGCTTTTGAGGGTTTTTATTTTTTTGGGTCCAGTGCAGTGCTGTGCCTTGTGTAAACAATTTGGATGTTTTTAGCCTCGTGAAAAACACTGCATGGCAATGTCCACTCGCCGTTCTTAAAGTATAACCCATATCAGAGCATGGCTGCTGTTAGTTTGCCTTGTATTCCTGGTTGACGTAATCTGTCTGGAGCCTCTACCTTAGAAGCTGTCACCAGCCGCACAGGAAAGGTTTTCCTCCTCGTCTGCATCAAGAAATGATGTTTAAGAGTGTTACAACCTTTATATATCACCGCTGTCCACAGCAGCTGTCTGTGTGAAAATTGGATGATGAATGAACCAATAGAAATGCTCCAAAATGACTTCCATTGACTTCCATTGAAAGTTAAGGGTTTCCTTCTGCTGTAAAATTCATTAATAAAAATATTATTAAAGAGAGGCGGCACGGTGGCGCAGCAGGTAGTGTCGCAGTCACACAGCTCCAGGGACCTGGAGGTTGTGGGTTCGATTCCCGCTCCGTGTGACTGTCTGTGAGGAGTGTGGTGTGTTCTCCGTGTCTGCGTGGGTTTCCTCTGGGTGCTCCGGTTTCCTCCCACAGTTCAAAAACACACATTGCAGGTGGGCTGGCGACTCAAAAGTTTCCAGAGATTTGAGTGTGTGAGTGAGTGTGTGTGTGTCTGTGTTGCCCTGTGAAGGACTGGCACTCCCTCCAGGATGTATTCCCGCCTTGCGCCCAATGATTCCAGGTAGGTTCTGGACCCACCGCTACCCTGAATTGGATAAGCGGTTACAGATAATGAATGAATGAATGAATGATTATTAAAGAGGCCAACATCTTGGAAAAAAGCCCATTCTTTGGACCTGGTAACATTTCATAAGAAGTGTATGAACATGAGTCATCTATGGCATATTCACAGGCAGTGCACTAACACTTCCATATAGATTATAATACTTATGTATTACAATTACATAATCATATTGAAAAGGGCACTCCACTCCACTCCACTGCCCTCCACACAGCAGACTGGGTTTGGCTCCCAACTCAGGCAGGACCATCAGGCTCTACCTATAAAATGATTCACTCTTTATATGCCACTAGCTCATGTTTGGCATTGAGCATGGTTCCCTTAAGCACTTGTGCGTCTGCTCCAGAGTGTCACGTTCCATGACATACTCAATGGACGCTATACAACCTGTGTGTTTGCATCTGAACACGGGTGCACCTTAATCTAGTAGATGGAGGTTAAACCTTTGGATATTTGGTGTATGTTATGGACCCTTTAAAGACAGATTTATTGTAAAGTCACAGCTTTAAGTGCATTTTTAAATCTTGCTATTTGCTGAGTGCATCTTTTACACGTACAAAGCCCCCTGAGTGCCTGGTGGTGGGCTTAGAAGATGTGTGTGAGCACAGGTTATAGAAGAGCAGTGGTAATCTCCACACACAATGAGTTGCGTACATCCATTCACAACACTGGAGATGTATATGGCAGTGGGATTTGGGATGTCATGGTGCATCGGTTTCACTATATGCTGTGGTATTAACTCCCACAGATAATGTGCCATAAACATTGTATTTATATTTTGCTTGATCTGTTTTCAATAAAACCTGTAATAGGTGCGCTGGGTTGATAGAGCATCACTGCTAGCATTAACACAATAAAGATTATGACCTCAGCTGAATAGACAGAGCAGTATTCATAACAACAGTCTCTGTGTAGTGTAATACAATAATGGCAGGCATTTTCACTACAGCTATTTTACAGTAATGCTCTAATACTTTGTCCTGCTTTAATAGGCAAACACCTTCCTGAATGGCTTATACATCAGGCCTCAGGGGCTAGAGCTGAAAATTAGTCAGTTGGCTAATACAGGCACATTTACCCTTGGGTTAATATAGGGCCCGATTGATGTGGCAAATATATATCTGACTTAAAGAAGGGAGAACAGTCAAATAATTCTATATTCAGACCAGTTTGGTTAAAAAAAATTATTTTCTGTTCTTATTGTTTTATTTTCCAACTGTATAAACTTACAGGGCGTCACGGTAGTGCAGCAGGTAGGTGTCGCAGACACACAGCTCCAGGAGCCTGGAGGTTGTGGGTTCGATTCCCGCTCCGGGTGACTGTCTGTGAGGAGTGTGGTGTGTTCTCTCTGTGTCTGCGTGGGTTTCCTCCGGGTGACTGTCTGTGAGGAGTGTGGTGTGTTCTCTCTGTGTCTGCGTGGGTTTCCTCCGGGTGACTGTCTGTGAGGAGAGTGGTGTGTTCTTTCTGTGTCTGCGTGGGTTTCCTCCGGGTGACTGTCTGTGAGGAGTGTGGTGTGTTCTCTCTGTGTCTGCGTGGGTTTCCTCCGGGTGGCTGTCAGTGAGGAGTGTGGTGTGTTCTCTCTGTGTCTGCGTGGGTTTCCTCCGGGTGACTGTCTGTGAGGAGTGTGGTGTGTTCTCTCTGTGTCTGCGTGGGTTTCCTCCGGGTGACTGTCTGTGAGGAGAGTGGTGTGTTCTTTCTGTGTCTGCGTGGGTTTCCTCCGGGTGACTGTCTGTGAGGAGTGTGGTGTGTTCTCTCTGTGTCTGCGTGGGTTTCCTCCGGGTGACTGTCTGTGTGGAGAGTGGTGTGTTCTCTCTGTGTCTGTGTGAATTTCCTCCGGGTGACTGTCTGTGAGGAGAGTGGTGTGTTCTCTCTGTGTCTGTGTGGATTTCCTCCGGGTGACTGTCTGTGAGGAGTGTGGTGTGTTCTCTCTGTGTCTGCGTGGGTTTCCTCCGGGTGGCTGTCAGTGAGGAGTGTGGTGTTTTCTCTCTGTGTCTGCGTGGGTTTTCTCCAGGTGACTGTCTGTGAGGAGTGTGGTGTGTTCTCTCTGTGTCTGCGTGGGTTTCCTCTGGGTGACTGTCTGTGAGGAGAGTGGTGTGTTCTCTCTGTGTCTGCATGGGTTTCCTCTGGGTGACTGTCTGTGAGGAGTGTGGTGTGTTCTCTCTGTGTCTGCGTGGGTTTCCTCCGGGTGACTGTCTGTGAGGAGAGTGGTGTGTTCTTTCTGTGTCTGCGTGGGTTTCCTCCGGGTGACTGTCTGTGAGGAGTGTGGTGTGTTCTCTCTGTGTCTGCGTGGGTTTCCTCCGGGTGACTGTCTGTGTGGAGAGTGGTGTGTTCTCTCTGTGTCTGTGTGAATTTCCTCCGGGTGACTGTCTGTGAGGAGAGTGGTGTGTTCTCTCTGTGTCTGTGTGGATTTCCTCCGGGTGACTGTCTGTGAGGAGTGTGGTGTGTTCTCTCTGTGTCTGCGTGGGTTTCCTCCGGGTGGCTGTCAGTGAGGAGTGTGGTGTTTTCTCTCTGTGTCTGCGTGGGTTTTCTCCAGGTGACTGTCTGTGAGGAGTGTGGTGTGTTCTCTCTGTGTCTGCGTGGGTTTCCTCTGGGTGACTGTCTGTGAGGAGAGTGGTGTGTTCTCTCTGTGTCTGCATGGGTTTCCTCTGGGTGACTGTCTGTGAGGAGTGTGGTGTGTTCTCTCTGTGTCTGCGTGGGTTTCCTCCGGGTGACTGTCTGTGTGGAGAGTGGTGTGTTCTCTCTGTGTCTGTGTGGATTTCCTCTGGGTGACTGTCTGTGAGGAGAGTGATGTGTTCTCTCTGTGTCTGCGTGGGTTTCCTCCGGGTGACTGTCTGTGAGGAGTGTGGTGTGTTCTCTCTGTGTCTGCGTGGGTTTCCTCCGGGTGGCTGTCAGTGAGGAGTGTGGTGTGTTCTCTCTGTGTCTGCGTGGGCTTTCTCCGGGTGACTGTCTGTGAGGAGTGTGGTGTGTTCTCTCTGTGTCTGCGTGGGTTTCCTCCGGGTGACTGTCTGTGAGGAGAGTGGTGTGTTCTTTCTGTGTCTGCGTGGGTTTCCTCCGGGTGACTGTCTGTGAGGAGTGTGGTGTGTTCTCTCTGTGTCTGCGTGGGTTTCCTCCAGGTGACTGTCTGTGAGGAGTGTGGTGTGTTCTCTCTGTGTCTGCGTGGGTTTCCTCCGGGTGGCTGTCAGTGAGGAGTGTGGTGTGTTCTCTCTGTGTCTGCATGGGTTTTCTCCGGGTGACTGTCTGTGAGGAGTGTGGTGTGTTCTCTCTGTGTCTGCGTGGGTTTCCTCTGGATGACTGTCTGTGAGGAGAGTGGTGTGTTCTCTCTGTGTCTGCATGGGTTTCCTCTGGGTGACTGTCTGTGAGGAGTGTGGTGTGTTCTCCCTGTGTCTGCATGGGTTTCCTCCGGGTGACTGTCTGTGAGGAGTGTGGTGTGTTTTCCCTGTGTCTGTGTGGGTTTCCTCCGAGTTCTCCGGTTTCCTCCCACAGTCCAAAAACACACGTTGGTAGGTGGATTGGCAACTCCAAAGTGTCCGTAGGTGTGAGTGTGTGAGCGAATGTGTGTGTGTCTGAAAAAACATTTTTCTTTTTGTTAACGATCATATATTTTCCATATATCTAAATAAAATTGTCTCAAACGTTGTTCTACACACGGGCCTTCATTAAGTACACAGATCAATGAATATGCAATTACCTCTATCTCCGCCCACCCCTCCATCAGTGGCCTGCACTCAATAACCCCGCCCTACACCAGACCCTGCAAAAAGACCCTTTAAAAGCAGCAATGCTTAACTATGGCTGCTTATTTCCATCACAATTGATCTAGGGTCTGGACACCACACCACGGAGATGTTAACAAATGTAAACACTTGACTTTCACTGTAGGGGGACTTTTAATCTTACTCTGACAATTAAAATACATTTGACGTGTTTTGCTTAATTGTATCCTTTATGGTACTTATGTGTACATTTGCTGTTTCAGTGTGTATTGCTGTCATAAAAGCTTGTGCAGAGGTTTGGGCAAATCAGAATCAACAAAAGCATGGTTGCTGAACTTAGAACACTAGAAATGTGCATGTAAATTATTTTTAAAAAGCTGGACGACACATTTTCAATATTTCAATAAACATTATTTACAACATTCACCACTGACTGACGGTCATTAGAGGGCGCTGCCGTCAATTCAGCACTCAATTTAAAACTTAGTTTAAAAATATTAATATCGAGTACGCCAATAGGATTATGTTGGATGGTGATGTTTTGTTTCTTGTTTGATCTCCAAAGCATTTCAGTGGATTTTGTATCGGTTCGTATTGATATCAGAATTATATCGTATCGATCCAAAACTAAGAAATATATCGTGATATAAATTTTGGCGTATCGTCCAGCCCTAGTATCGCCTTATTTTCAAAATGACTATGACCTGCCTTTTAACCTGTCATTTGTCTTTTTAGAGCTTTTCCTTGTAACTTTTTGTTCAATAGTGAGTTTTAAACTACGTTTGTGACTCTGACTACGTTTGTGAGTCCATTTTCACTTCTCTTTTATTAATCCATTGATCACTAGATAAGATGTCAGAATTAGCCATGGATTACTTGATTAGTGATGGCTCACAGTGAGAGTGAAAGAGTAGATCAGGCTTTATTCTGGTCTTGGTTGATCTTGGCTCTACTCTGTGG